>NC_071262.1:20192801-20492801 GCF_023375685.1 Ictalurus furcatus
AGATGTTCATTGGCAAACTTCAGACGGGCATGTATATGTGCTTTCTTGAGCAGGGGGACCTTACGGGCGCTGCAGGATTTCAGACCTTCACGGCGTAGTGTGTTACCAATTGTTTTCTTGGTGACTATGGTCCCAGCTGCCTTGAGATCATTGACAAGATCCTCCCGTGTAGTTCTGGGCTGATTCCTCACTGTTCTCATGATCATTGCAACTCCACGAGGTGAGATCTTGCATGGAGCCCCAGGCCGAGGGAGATTGACAGTTCTTTTGTGTTTCTTCCATTTGCGAATAATCGCACCAACTGTTGTCACCTTCTCACCAAGCTGCTTGGCAATGGTCTTGTAGCCCATTCCAGACTTGTGTAGGTCTACAATCTTGTCCCTGACATCCTTGGAGAGCTCTTTGGTATTGGCCATGGTGGAGAGTTTGGAATCTGATTGATTGATTGCTTCTGTGGACAGGTGTCTTTTATACAGGTAACAAGCTGAGATTAGGAGCACTCCCTTTAAGAGTGTGCTCCAAATCTCAGCTCGTTACCTGTATAAAAGACACCTGGGAGCCAGAAATCTTTCTGATTAAGAGGGGGTCAAATACTTATTTCCCTCATTAAAATGCAAATCAATTTATAACATTTTTGACATGCGTTTTTCTGGATTTTCTTGTTGTTATTCTGTCTCTCACTGTTCAAATAAACCTACCATTAAAATTATAGACTGATCATTTCTTTGTCAGTGGGCAAACGTACAAAATCAGCAGGGGATCAAATACTTCTTTCCCTCACTGTAATATAGTATCTCATTTTTGTAAATATTTGATTATAACTTTTCATGTGACAACACTGAAGAAATGACACTTTGCTACAATGTAAAGTAGTGAGTGTACAGCTTGTGTAACAGTGTAAATTTGCTGCCCCCTCAAAATAACTCAACACACAGCCATTAATGTCTAAACTGCTGGCAACAAAAGTGAGTACACTCCTAAGTGAAAATGTCCGAATTGGGCCCAAAGTGTCAATATTTTGTGTGGCCACCATTATTTTCCAGCACTGCCTTAACCCTCTTGGGCATGGAGTTCACCAGAGCTTCAGAGGTTGCCATTGGAGTCCTCTTCCACAACTTCGTGAAGACATCACAGAGCTGGTGGATGTTAGAGACCTTGTGCTCCTCCACCTTCCATTTGAGGATGCCCCACAGATACTCAATAGGGTTTAGGTCTGGAGACATGCTTGACCAGTCCATCACCTTCACCCTCAGCTTCTTTAGCAAAGCAGAGGTCGTCTTGGAGGTGTGTTTGGGGTCGTTATCATGCTGGAATAAGGGAGGGGATCATGCTCTGCTTCAGTATGTCACAGCACATGTTGGCATTCGTGGTTCCCTCAATGAACTGTAGCTCCCCAGTGCCGGCAGCACTCATGCAGCCCCAGACCATGACACTCCCACCACCATGCTTGACTGTAGGCGAGACAAACTTGTCTTTGTACTCCTCACCTGGTTGCTGCCACACATGCTTGACACCATCTGAACCAAATAAGTTTATCTTGGTCTCATCAGACCACAGGACATGGTTCCAGTAATCCATGTCCTTAGTCTGCTTGTCTTCAGCAAACTGTTTGCGGGCTTTCTTGTGCATCATCTTTAGAAGAGGCTTCCTTCTGGGACGACAGCCATGCAGACCAATTTGATGCAGTGTGCGGCGTATGGTCTGAACACTGACAGGCTGACCCCCCACCCCTTCAACCTCTGCAACAATGCTGGCAGCACTCATACGTCTATTTCCCAAAGACAACCTCTGGATATGACGCTGAGCACGTGCACTCAACTTCTTTTGGTTCTGAGTGGAACCTGTGCTGTTAAACTGCTGTATGGTCTTGGCCACCATGCTGCAGCTCAGTGTCAGGGTCTTGGCAATCTTCTTATAGCCTAGGCCATCTTTATGTAGAGCAACAATTCTTTTTTTCAGATCCTCAGAGAGTTCTTTGCCATGAGGTGCCATGTTGAACTTCCAGTGACCAGTATGAGGGAGTGCAAGAGCGATGACACCAAATTTAACACACCTGCTCCCCATTCACACCTGAGACCTTGTAACACTAACAAGTCACATGATGCCGCGGAGGGAAAATGGCTAATTGAGCCAAATGTGGACATTTTCACTTAGGGGTGTACTCACTTTTGTTGCCAGCGGTTTAGACATTAATGGTTGTGTGTTGAGTTATTTTGAGGGGACAGCAAATTTACACTGTTACACAAGCTGTACACTCACTACTTTTACATTGTAGCAAAGTGTCATTTCTTCAGTGTTGTCACATGAAAAGACAATCAAATATTTATAAAAATATGAGGGGTGTACACACTTTTGTGAGTTGTGAGATACTGTGTGTGTGTGTGTATGTATGTATATGTGTAAAACACGAAGAAGGGTATTTTGCAGCAAATGAGCTGGCCCAATGGATTAATAAAATTGCACGATGATCAGTACATATTTTGCCTCTGTCTCTCAGGTGAACCTGGTGTTAAATATGGAGGGCTGTGATCAGCTTGCGGAGAAAGCAGACAGGCGAGAGTTTGTGGATCTGCTCAGGATGATGTTGCTGATCGACGCTGACCAGCGAATCACTCCTTCAGACGCCCTCAACCACCCTTTCGTCACTATGCAGCACTTACTGGACTTTCCACACAGCAACCAGTATGCTCAGACAGAACATTTCATATTAAAATGATTCAGAATGCAAAGAATACAAATTATTTTTCCATTCCTTTACTAACGAGTATTAGAGTATAATTTTATACTGCCTTAAACCTAATAAACACAAGCGGCAGTTTGAATCGCAAAAAAAAACATGCAAGGTAATAAGTTATTTTTATTCATTCACCAAAAGTGTTAACAGTATTCAGCTAGACTTTACATTCTATAGTTTACTTAAAATCTACATAAAAATGTGGAATATCAGCGAATTAATCAGACCAGAACAAAGCTACCAGTAACAATACTTTTATTTAAAAAACTTTTTAAAAAAGGATGAAATTGTAAATACAGATGTTTAGAAGTTTAGCCCCACTACTGTGGTGTCTTGTAAGATTTCAGATGGGTCAGGTATAACTTCGGAACTTAAACGTTTTGGCAATGCACATCTATTTTATATGTTGTCAGTCTGTAATCACACTAATCTGATTGTGTGGAAATAGGAATTGAAATTTCACTACAGAGTTTGTCTGACTGTTGCATGTTCAGACAATGATGCAAGAGTTCGAATGAAATGAGACTTCACCCAGTTTCACTTTCTATGTAAAAGGAGAATTTGTCCACTGTTCCCTACAGCGTGCAGTCGTGTTTCCACATCATGGACATGTGCCACTCAAGGAGCAGCGCATATGATGTGGTGAACCGCAACAAAGCCCCGCCCCCTCTCATGAAACCAGTCACACTACCCAGCGGCCCCAACATCGCAGTCTTCAACAAAATACCCTCCATGCATTCACAGGTACTTCACACTCAGGATGTATTATGGACAGACTAGAGTGAAATTAATACGGAAAACTGTTTACTTGACCTCTGCGATAGCGAAATGCTAAGGGACTGTTGTTGTATTCTATTAATATATAAAATATGCAGCTATCCAGCACAAATCCTAAACTACAACTGCTGCACTCTTAAAAGGTGTTAGGGTGAGAGAGGTATGAAATTTTTGTCAAATCAGAAAAGTTCTTATGAACTTTCAACTACCTGCCCCCCTCCCAAATTATATAGTATAAAGTGATTCTGATTACTCGCACTTTCCTGAGGTTTTTGTGTAATTCCTGTCTGATTAGCCAGCAGTTGATGTTTTTCCATGTTTACACAACCACATATTTTCCCCCTTGAAATTAATTCTGTTTAAAAGGACCAATATACACATTTAGAGCTTTATTTTGAAACGGCTTTGGCTGAGAAATTCATGAAAGTTTCACAAAAACATTTAATAGAAATCTGTCTCACCCCAACACTCGCCTTTAGATTTCCATTATACGGGCCCCCCCTCGGCATTGGGAAAAGTTTCAAATCTTGCGTGCTAAAAATATGGTCAGTAAGTTAAAAAGTTAGTTGAAAGTAAAGTAAGTTAAAATCACAGGAGTATTCTTTTGTTTTTGTTTATTCTTCCATTGTCCCCTACTCGAGCATTTCCTTAAAGTATACAAACCTGACATTTTTAGAAAATGTGTTTATATGATTGAGTAAATTAGTCTTCTGTTTCAGCTTTTATTAATGGATGACATTTTTCAGTGATCCAGATGGTCAGATCTAATACTGACCTGTGCTTTTGATTTCATTGTGCATTGTTCCTGTTTCTTTTACATGTGTATAAATATGTAATACTGCACAGTGACGACGTCTTGACTACTATTCTGCCAGTTTAGCATTTTACACGTCACTGTTTGTGTTCCTGGGAAATACACTATAATATGACCTTTGTCTCTGTGTCTCTGGATCTAGGCTCTGGCTCCACCTGCGCCACCTGTGGTACATCCTGGCATTCCCCTGCAGACAGGAAGTGCACAGTTTGGCTGCACTGAGTCTTTTCAGCAAACACTCATCCTTTGCCCACCAGCCATTCAAGGTAGCATTTTGAAATAAACCCGCACATGGAAATAAACATTCTTTTGGTTCTTGTTGTTTAGTACAAGAATTTGTAAAAATAAATTTTAAAAAGTTGAGATTTGGTATAATATGCATTACTATATCTTTAAAAAAAAAAAACAACAACAATAATAATCTGTCATTTTGCAGGAATCGGGTCCAATCCAAACCAGCCGTCAGGATATTCAGTGCGGATGGATAATACACTGCCACTGGTGACTCAAGCTCCAGCCATCCAGACTTTACCTCTCAGACCAGGAGTCATAGCACAGGTCAGAGCCTGTATGCCTAAACTGCATCGTTTCCAATGAATTCAGAGTAAAACACAGTCACATCATTCTTCTGTAGGGTTACGAACACTTTCTCAGCGCCTGCACAGGTTCAGGACAAGAAAGTGGACGTTTTGTTCTCTGGTGTTTGTTCTGCATACTCAGAAATGTCTTCTATTAATCTATTGATTTATTTCTCAGTGTTTCTGATTCCTTATTAGGATGTTTTTCTTTGTCTTTTTTTTTTTTTTTTTTTTTTTTTTTGCAGCAGCCGTGGTCCAACAGGACTCCACAAATCCTGGTACCCACATGGCAGCAGGTGCCTCCTCCACCCACCACGCTACCCTCAGACACTGTCTCCTGCCCTCAGAGGAGAGGGGACTGGGGGTAAGACACTCGGACACAATACTCCCCACAACCATCCACTTTTACTGAATCATGCCTAGATATATTCTAATCCTGGCTTCTCTTATGCGTTCTTCCTAATACCATCTAAAATAAACTGTGTCTGATCATTCTGATTAGTTTATAGCAAAATCACTGCATATTGTGTTCATTCATATAAATGATTTATCTTTATTATTATCTTCAAAGTTGTTGCTAAATGGGGAAGGTTAGAGTCCTATATTTGTACTGTAGAACCATGGCTCACTGGGACTGGATTCAAATCTCTTGCAGCCACGGTGCTCTTTAACTGTAAAATAATTTTCCCAGACTCCCTCAGGGCAGATTCTGATTCTGAACATAATCCAATTTCTCAAAGATAACGCTCATTGTGTCAATTTGAACAATAATAATTTGACTATGTATTGGAGCCATAGAGCTTTTTATTCTTAAATTTGTACACCCACTGAAAACACTAGGTCCAACTTGACATTATTTATAGTCTGACTTGTAGTTTGAGTTCTTGAGGTTTTGGATTAAACCAGTTACATTTAAGGGACCAGTCAAACAGGTCAATAACTATAAGAACTAAATAATAAATATAACTTTAATAATGGTATGTTATTTCCAATACTGAAAGGGGGCATGGGGTGCAGACCCCCTGGCTATGTAAGAAACACTTCCCACAGCAAGTAGAAGGGTGTAACGTTGCACAGTGGTTACATCCTACATTATATCCTTTCTTTAGCAAGTGCTCGGTCTCTTATAGGTAATTTTACTAGCTCTCTATATGTCTTTAACATGTAATTTGTGATTTGGTTAAATTGGTGCTCTTTTTTGCACTGTTCATACCAGGACTGATTCTTGGTTTCTAAAAATAAAAAAATATACATCAGTGAGCTTCAACCTTGAGCATAAAATCACAAGCTCCCATTTCATATGTTGTAATTATCTGTCTGGTTGCATCCCACAGTGACTTATTTAGTTCGTCCGAGTGTAATTGTCATCATAATTAACATGTAGGCAGTCAACACAATTAATGTAGCAGATAATAAAAGAGAATGCACTTTTAGGGTATGGTGACAAGTGAAAAAACTAATACACTGTGTCTCTTAATGGGGCAGAACAGCACATGCACAGACATCAGAGATGGGAGTGGTGTTTTTTTTTGTTTGTTTTTTTTAAAGCACAACATATTGTTATCTCCTAAGGGCTGCTACTGGCTATGAGTTCCCAAAAAATGCTGGATTGGTGCTAACCCTACTGTGCTATCTTGGCACAGTGCCCTTATGGTTATTTTATAATATCCATCTCTGATATTTTCTGCTTTTCCATAGGAAAGTGCGTTCACACACCAGCCATTATGGTTCCATGATGCCGCCACCACTCGTGCCCAATCAGATGGCTGTATCTGCGCACCAGCCCGTGAACATAGGCATTGCTCACGTGGTGTGGCCTCAGGCTACAGCCAACAAGAGCGGCAAGCCCAGTCAGAATAGGCAAGTTATTATGGTTAACATGTGTAATCAAGAAAGTGTCATATGTTACATTTTAATCTGATTGGAGGATTGCATGTTTTGCAGGGGTCTAAATATGTTGCACTACACAGAAATGCATACTTCAGTGTGCCTCTCACCAAAGACTCAAAGACAGGACGTCCTGCGAAACCCACAGACGGGGCTTAGGGACAGGGAGGCGGAGTCGCAGCCCAAGAAGGAGCCAAATGGCATCGATGAGACTGAGGAAGAGAGCTGCTGTAAGACGAAAGAGCAGGGCTCTAACGAGCAGCTATTAGCAACCAATCAGCAACGAGAGTCTATTGTTATTGGCGAATCGCCGAGCCCAGCGGTCAGCGTCATTAGCATAAGCAGCGATACGGATGAGGACGAGAGGGACACAGAAGAGCAGAGGTGTTCCTCTAACACGTGAGTTTAATAAACAGCCAAGAGTAGGGATGGAGGATTTCCATTCAGTGACATAAACATTAACTTTTAGGATTAACTGATAATGCAATAACGAAAAAAAAAATCAGCTTGTGGATGTTTTCAATGCAATTATAATTAACGTAACGGACATCAGAGGGCTCGAAAAAATAACTAACTGCTCTATGCACTACAGTGCATACATGACTCACTTTTGAATAAAGGTCGACCGATTTGATTGGTTTTGCGGATTAATCAGCACCAATAAATGATTGATTATCCGCAAAAATCCACACAGTTTATCCTGGTTGCGTCCATTGCAGAAGCAACTGAGAAGGGTCCGCCGTCATTAAACAGTACAAGAGCAGCCTCTAGAGGCGAAATAAAAACTATCGCTGACAAATTTGGTTGTGTTATTTGAAGTGTTCTTTGATTCATTTTGAATGTCTCTATTTTTGTTATTTGGGGTGTTAATATTTTTATTTACTTTAATATTTATTAATAGTTAGTATATATTATTTATATATTTATTTTGTTAAAGAAAGTGCAGTACATTTTCATGGTGCAGTCAGCACTGTTTATTTTTGTAATAAAGTTCAGCAATAATTTACTTTGAGTGTTATGTTTTCATTCAGTTTTAAAAACTATTGGTTATCAGCAGGTTCTGCCCTACTTAGTTATAGGTATCAGTAAAATCCACTATCGGTCGACCTCTACTTTTGAATACGCTATTAAACCTCAGTTATCAGTGAGATCTGTTGGCACATCTCGGTGCTATGTTTAATGCTTGACGCATACGTGTGTTTCAGATGCAAGGGCAGTTCAGATTGTGAGGCATGTAAAGGATCTCTGAATATGGATCGTGTGTGTTCACTCAGCAGCCCAGACAGCAGCCTGAGCACGAGCTCCTCAGCCTCGGCTCAGTCCAGTCCCTCACCCTGCAAGAGACCAAACAGGTAACTCACAGATACGGACACTCTACTGGAAGAATGGGCTTTTTAGTCTTATTTGATTGAGTCAACTAGAACACTTTGTGTTAAAGTTGGTTAAACATATAATTTTTGCTTCTTCATAGATAATTCTGTGGAATATGCAAAAATTAAGTTAGTGAGTCATTTCCTCACTGATCTCTCACTTTGTTTCTTGTGAAGTTAATAAGACAAAAAACAAAACAACTTGTTGCTGAGAGAGCCATCTCACCAATCAGAATCGAGCATTCAACTGCACAAAATTGTGAAGCCACATAAGTGGTTCAACCTTCTATTCTGTGTTTGTGTGTGTGTGTGTGTATGTATGTGTGTATGTGTGTGTGTGTGTGTGTGTATATATATATATATATATATATATATATATATATATATATATATATATATATATATATATATAAAAATAATATAATATAGAGCGAGAGAGAGATATAAATAAAAAATACACACTCTCTACCGGTCAAAAGTTTAGACACACCTGTCATCAAAACTGTGGCGTAACAGAAATGGAACTATGGGAATTATGTTGTGAAAAATCCAAAATAAATAAAAAAAATAATTTATTAGAGTGTTTTAGCATCTTCAAAGTAGACACCCTTTTTGCCTAGAATTTCCAGAAATGTATTCTTGGCATTTTCTCAACCGATTTCTTGAGGAATCCCCCTGAGATTTTTAAACAGTATTAAAGGAGTTCCCACCTACGCTGGACACTTATTGGCTGCTTTTCGGAATATTTTGCTCCAAGTCATCCATTTAAAAACATTTTTCTATAAATAAAATGTTAGTTTTCCAATGAAAGAAATGAA
Source organism: Ictalurus furcatus (assembly GCF_023375685.1). Taxonomy (NCBI): domain Eukaryota; kingdom Metazoa; phylum Chordata; class Actinopteri; order Siluriformes; family Ictaluridae; genus Ictalurus; species Ictalurus furcatus. Next base: position 20,201,780 of record NC_071262.1, read on the forward strand.
TACATCGGCACAATTATATTTTTGGCTGTAACACCGATTTCAAACATTTAATCATACATCTTCAGATCAAAAGGTTTTTAAGATCATGAGAAACATTTCAGCCAAGTGTCTCCAAACATTTGAGTCTGTGTGTCTGTAAAATTGCCCACTAGAGAGTGCTGCTGATCTAATAAACAAAATATGACCTTTCCTCTAACGGACTCTTTTGTTCGTGTCACCAGCATGTCTGAGGATGATGGTCACGAGAGCGGCTGTGACACGGTGGATGGCTCCCCAGCATCAGACACGCTCAGTAGCCCATTTCCTGAGAGGCGCTTTCTGAACACCAATCAGAAGCAGGAAGCTGAAACACGCCGGAGCAACATGCGCACAGAGACAACGATAAAACCGGCTGTCAGGACGGTGGTGGTGCCACCGCTCAGAGTGATCAACAACAATAACAACCAGCAGCAGCATGGTAACCCAGGTAACACAAACACACTGACCGACCTCACCTTCCTTCTGTCTATTTTACAGTGCTTTAGAGCATGTTCACGCTAACATATTTAGCTGAATGTTATCACTTGTATCTTTTAAATGCAACTAGAGGTAACAACTTTGTGGTAAGTGGGAGGGGGAAGCTATGTGAACTTTTATTTTTGGACAAACTATCACTTTACTAATTCATCATTGTGAGAGGACCAAGAAACATGGCGGTGCTCACACTCCGGTTCAGCGTCTATGAGTGTACATGGTCACAGCCCATATGTCTGCTTTGCAGGTCATAGGGGAGAGGCAGGAGGGTACCACAGAGGCTGTTGCAGGTGATTATGGGTATTGAGTGCACTGTGACCAGTGTGTCTTGTGCACTGCATTCCAGTGTTGAGTGAAAAGCCTTTGGGGTTTTTTTTTTCCTCTTCTCCTTCTGACTTCTCCTGTCCTCCCCTCATGTCTCCATTCGCTTTAATTTTCCCAGATTAGTTCTGTTTGTGTGCTGATTGTGTGACTGCATGCAATTAGGACATAAGGAACAGAAGAAATCCTCGCTTTAACTACAGCAAACACTGGCAGTGTGTAGGTCTGAGGTTGGGGTGTAACTTTAAAAGCGGAGGACTAGGTTGTGATGGGTGACCTGTTTGAGATGCGCTAGAAGGCGTAATATTGAAATGAACGTGCATTCAGCGGCAGATGAATTTGTCAAGCCAGTGATTATTTCCTGTGTTTTTCAGTTCGTGGTTGATATTTGGCAGGGGTGGACAAATTGCATGCCTGTTACATTGCGTCATGTTTATCTAGGTTATCCATTTTCCATTCACAGTTGCCAGGCAGACAGGTGGGTTCAGTCGACTGTTCATACAGCATTTATTCACTCGCTCAACAACCAGAGATAGAAAAACTACACTTCCCACGTTGATGTTTCCATCCTTATTTGATACATTCGATTAAACATAACATGCCCTGATTGATTCATATTGGGTCTTGCTGCACTACACACAAAAACCGTGGATGTGGTTTGGTTGTTTGTAGGAACTATTTATCCTGAACATAATGATTAGCGTTAACAGATATTAAACAATCTTTCTATGATCAGGAACACAAAAGGATGTGGAAACTGACTAAACTGAGCAAAACGCAGTACAGTGCAGCACAAAACTGTGACGCAACTCCTAACGTTAGCACAATGCGCACCTCGAAAACGAAGACATGAGCTCAAGTAACGTCTTTACATGCAACGAGACAACATAGCTCAAATGTTAGCCAAAGACTTCCTGCCTCTTTGTCGAGAGTGTGAAAACATGATGCTTCATCAGCAGAGATATTATCAGAAGCGGACGCAGACCTATCTTGTATGAAAGTCGACCCTCCAAGGGATTCAAGTTCCTGCTTATTTTCTATAGTTTGTAACATGGGAAGGTAAGCACACTGGGGCTTTGATTGCACAGTGGGCTAGCTAATGAATTTATTTGTCCACCCCTGTTTGTGGTATTTATTTATTTCTGGCAATGACTTGGGCTATGTTTACATTACAAGATAAACTCGCTCAGATCTGTAAATGCAAAAATCAGATATTTCCAAATTTAAATTTAGAAATTGCACTGTATACATGAGCTTGATACTGTTATAAGGACGCTCAGATCAGAGTTCATTGCACATTCACTGGCTCCTCTCTCTCTCGCAGCCACAGATTTTTCATCACAGACGTGTGAGTAATGGCTGCAAAAACAATCAAAGCTCTCCATCTGGCCTTTTCCAGCTGACGAGCCACAGCCGAGCTCCATAAAACTTCATCTCGGCGATGAAAACTTTCTTTGCTCATTTTCTGTTTTGGTGATGGATTGTCTCGCAAACATATGCCATATGGATCATGCGCATGACAATTTGATTACGAATATATTAACATTCGATCTAATAACAGCTATGATTTACTTAGAAACACGAATGTTAATAACAAAGATCAGATCCGAGCAAAATATCGAGTGATGAATCTTGTAAAGTAAACACGATATTGTGGACGAACCGTGAGCCGTTTTCAACAGGGAGAAAGTCACAACCTATATTTATGTGCAAATATGATACCTTATTTCTTTACTGTTAGGTTTTAATGATTGTGGTGAACTTCCACATTGATTTTTTTCCCTGTTGTAGTATTTTGCTTATTGTTTTCCTTTACTTAGCTGTTTTTCTGTGTGTTCTCTCTCTCTCTCTCTCTCTCTCTCTCTCTCTCTCTCTCTCTCTCTCTCTCTCTCACTCAGTGTTCGAGTCATCGTGCCAGTTGCGAGGACGATGCGCTCCCGGCCGGTTGACTCTGCACTCCACTCCGAGTTTGCCCCGCCAGCACAAGTTCACCTCGACATTCCAGCAGCAACAGCCTCTGGGCTATGGCCAGGTCTCTCCCTCTGCCTTTTCTTGCACCCCTCTTACTCTTTCTCAATATAGTGAGATCTCGATTTAGTGCTGGAATTTATTTAGAAAAGTCCAGGTCTCCCATTATCACCCCTATATATGAATCATATAGCTTTAACACTTAATTTTTTATTTTTTTTTTTAATAAAAAAAAAAAAATCTTATTGTAGCCAAATCCATTAGGAGTGGGCCTAGTAAACCTCAGGCTTCCATACGATATGATTTTGATTCTTAAGGCAACGATTCACTACTGGACAATATCACCAATTCTTCTATGTTATGATGCAAATCAATTTCGTAGCCTCCAATCACTCTGTGACCAGCTTTGATCAGAATCTGGGGTATCACCCATTATAAAAATATGGATTATTATTTACACACTGGTCATCTGTCTCTTTTTTCAGTAATAAAAGATTTATATTCAATTATAATAAAAAGTTAGTCAATTAATTTCATTCTTTGCCTTTTAAAATCGATGGACAATCTGGATTGATACAATCATTACACTCCTAGTATAGATGCTGTATTAAACAAAAGACTTTTGTAGACGTGAACTTCAATAGAGAATGCGTACATTTCTTCATGCATAATTTTTATTTAATAAAATCATAACCTAGTCCTGATCCTGGCTGGAGTGAAATAAATTGTTATATTATCTGCTGTACTGTTGCTATGTGATATAAATAAATGTACACAAAGCACATGAAATCACAAGCGCTGAAGGATCAGTATTTTTCACCTGTCATCCTTCTTGTATCACCGCATTAGACTTTTATGCCATTGTCAAGATCGCTGTATATCAGAGGGATTGTTTTTTAGCCTTTTGGTAAGATTCAGCCCTTTCAGTATGGAGACACTTCAGTAGTGATGGACATAGAATGATGTCTATGTTGGCACTGGATTCTCAAATCTGATTGGTCCGAAGGTGTTTTTTCTCAGCTGTTTAAAGATTTTCATGAGAGTGGATGCTGTGGCTTCCCGGATAAAAGCTGTCTCATTAGGTTTCAGAGAAAGTGATGGAACGGGTGTTTATATAACTGTTTTAACGTTATTGATTATCATAATTATAGGAAAGTACTCTATGTATATAAAATCTGAGCGCTTTGATTTGGATATTCAGCTTTTAACTCTTCCGGTTTTAACTGTTTGTTTTGTCCTTCTCACCTTCTCAGGTCCAGCACTACAACTCCTGTCACACCGAATGGAACGGCAACTACACCCAGCCTCGCCGTCCGCAGGCCTTCATCCCTCCCACGGTGCACGGCCACACCTTCCCTCACGCCAGCCCCACACGCTCAGCCCAGGCTCCTCCCCCAGCCCCTCCCGCCCTGCTCTCCTATCCTCCTCCCGCCCCCGTCGCCCACCTGCTGCCCTCCCCACGGCCCATGCTGCAACCCGCCTACAGTCTGGTGCCTCAGGGTATCAGCATGGGTATCAACCCGGGCATCGACCCACGCCTGCTGCCCTCACCCACGCTGCACCCGCCGGCCGCCTTCAAAGCCCTGTTCACACCGCACTCGTACGTAACTTCGCCCGCCTACACAAGCTTCCCACTCAGCCCCACCAAACTGCCCCAGTACCCCTACATCTGACACATATACACACACACATCAACACCAACCCCAGGGGCCCTTACTGATAAGACACACTTGTCTCCAAAAATCGTGGGGTTTAATACATTCTAAACAGGTATCATGGAAGAAATAAAAGGAAGAAAACTTGGTATATGAATTGATTAAAACTCACTTTTCATGCCTTTTGCACATTTGATATTGAAAAGAAGAATAACCGAAAATCCTGCCCCCCCACCCACTTACTGAGTCATTAAATCCTTTCCTGTATACAGGGGCATGATGGGATATTGTCACTCTATAGCTATTTTTCTATATTGCCTTCTAAATGTGACTTGGTAAAGCCATCCCAGCCATCTGGTGGTAGGGTCCACGTGTGTGTGTGTGTGTGTGTGTGTGTGTGTGTGTGTGTGTGTGACTCCCTCTTGTTGGTGTTACATGTCTGTATTTTTGTAACAGGCTCGTGCCCCTTCGTTCCCAGTGTTAACTCCTGTACACAACATCCCATATTTTAAGGTTGCTACACTCTACATGAAGGAAACACGAGACTCAGAACTCACTTTGTGTTTTTGTAGGAGTGTAACCTTGTCCCATAAAGTGCCTTATTTAAAATAAATAAATAAATAATGTTTGTGCAGGGTGTGACCTGACACTCTTGCATTCACATGACTGCAACAGGACTTGAAATTTCACCTTTTTTTTTTTTGATTTATACATTAAGGCTATCTTTTTTTTTTTTTTTTTTTTTTGGTCAGGATTGATTTTGGCTGGTTTTATTTTTTAGTACGATCTGTACTTCAATTTTGTGTTAAAATCTATCGTCCCTTATTGCGAAGTGGATTAGGAATGACACGAATACATTGTGTATGTTCTAAATTCTCCCTATTTTTATTTTTCTTCATGAATTTGTTGTTGTGCTTGTTATGTAAGTGTTGAGACTTATGCATTTCTTCGTCCCGCTTCCACCCCTGCTGTATTAAATATTTTTTTACATGTTGCATTTTTGAGAAGACCTACCCAGCAAGAGGTAGAGTACCAAAATAAATTCCCATTTTAGTCGCTATGGAGACGGCTTACAGGTTTTTCCCATCACTGTTCAGTCTACGAGGGAGTTTTTGATGTTGACCTGCTCGGGTTTTGGCGGACGAGCGGATCCATTCCTCTCTTGATGGTTTTAATTTAAAGTGCCCTGTGTATGGGGGAATCACTGGTGTGATGTGTTTTTTATAATTGTTTGTTTTTTCTTTTTGTTTGTTTGGTTTTTTTCTGCGTGGTTTTCCTTTTGATTACTCGGCAGTAGCAAGCGTTCTCACCGAATGAACTATATACAGTTTTGATTATATTTCCTACTTGATAATCAGTTGCTACTCTGTCACTTAATGCTAACAGTATTTACACTGTTTAACACAACTGCAATACAATCCATCTTTCTGGGTGTTGTTTGCTTTTTAATTCATTATTCTAATTTTTTAGAATTAGACGTGTATTATTTTTTTTGGTATTGGCATTAACCTGCAGATAGCTCTTTAAATCACTGACATGGTTTCCTGTTAGCTTGTGCAGAGATTTCAGTATTTAACTGTTGATCTGTCATTGTTGGAGTATTTAGTGCTACTCTGAGGTGTGAGTTGGTTGTGTGCAATCCCCCCCCCCAATCTATTATAAGCAGGTGGCGAGATTCATTTCCGCTCGTACCGTACCGTTGAGCTTTTCAGTGCTGGCTGATTTTAAATTGATACATTCCGTCAGGGAGAAATGGTTTGTTTTGTTTTTGTTTTTTTTCCTAACGTGCTTTGTGTTTTATTTTTTCCTTTTGCTATCATTATAAAACAAATGCTTTCGCTACACCAAAGACAGTAATTGATTTCTTAAGCGACATAGCTACTGTTCTAGCCTAGACCTCAGATATTACTCTAGATGGGGATGTATTAAAGAAAAAATAAGATTACTCTGTATAAAGGTTGAGGTTGATGTTTAGCTTTTTGGCAAGTTTAATGATTTCGTTTATCCTTGAATGTACCATAGATAAGCTGCTATTCACTGATCGCCACTTCATCATGCTGTGAGGGTAAAGTGATTTAACTTTGTTCTTAGCTTTCTTATTTTTTTTATTATTATTTTTTTTTGTACGTGCGTTTCGACGACCTTAAGATAGACGTGAGGTTTTTCTTTTGGTTTTACTCTACTGAGCGGCATCGAACCCGTTTTAATGCCTATGTATATTTTGCTTTTCTGTTTGAAGTGTCATTGTAACTACTGTATTGCGATTGATGGACGTTTTGGTTTGTCGTGTTTTTCGGGTGTGTTCTCTGTTTCTGATTTTTCTCAATCCTTTTGTTTTACATCTGTGTATTATCTGTAGTGTTATTGGTAATCTTGGGGCTCATCGTTGCATATGAGATGCATATTGGTGTATATCGTATGTTTCGATATATAGATTAAGTTTATATACATATACTAAATATATATAAGTTTATCTATATATATATTTAGTATTTCGATAAGGCATAGCTTGCAGGATAGGTTTAACTTTGTTGTTGTTGTGGATGTGTTTATCTATCGATTGGTTTGAGATGGAGGAAAAATGCGCCGCTATGAGATCGTACATTATTCCGGTTTGTCACTTGCACAGAGTTGAGGAAGAAGTGGTGTTGCTTGTTTATAATCGATTGCAGTGCTTATTGTTAATCAGCATGTATTTCAAAAGTCTTGAGCATTTACTTTCAATTAGATTTCAATCAGTCCATGTTTATAGACTATGCCTGGTGTACTTATTCGGCTAATACGACGATCATGTTGTTGATATGAATTAATTCCCAGATGCATGGGTAGTATAGCGGCGGCCTTTTTTCTTTTTTCTTTTTTTTTTTTTCCTTAGCGTGGTCTTGGTGTGGAAATCGTCACACGCCCGTATTCTGCTCTGTAGAAAGAGCAGCGCTAAACTAGTGCCTTTCAGATGTGCTTCAGACCTTTATGTCCTGTGCACACACAAACACACACACACACAGCGACCCAGATCTCTTGTTCTCGCTTGTGAGGTCAGTTAAAGTGTTGTATCTTGTGTTGTGTGTGTTCTTGACTCTTTTGGACCTCTTAGTGTGGAAAAATTAGTTATGCACTGGTTTCCAGGTGTGTGTGTGTGTGTGTGTGTGTGTGTGTGTGTGTGTGTGTGTGTGTGTGTGTGTGTGTGGGTGTGTGTGTGTGTGTGTGTGTGTGTGTGTGTGTGTTTTCTCCGCTATAGTTCTGTCTTCAGTAGTGTTCGTGTCAGTTGGCAGTCACACGCCAAAAGCATGCAATGCAGTGATGTCTTCAGAGATTAGATTTTTTTTTTATTATTTAAAATTTTTAATCCGTACATTTCATTTGACGTGTGTGGGGTTTTTTTTTTTTGTTGTTTGTTTGCTTTTTTCCTTCCTTTCTTTGCCTTGTTTTCTTCTCTTTTTTTGTGGCTATTATCCAACAACAGAAATCCAATAATGAAATGCTATCAGGGATCATTACTGTTCCGCTGACGTGGTCCTCTTTCCCGTATTGAAGCTTTACATAAAGTACACTGTAATTGTAATAAGCTTGGAATAACCATCATCCCGCAGTTTACAACCTCGTCCTTTAAGCCGCAAACTCTATTCAACGGGACACAACGTTCATGCCAATGTGCACGTTATTTGCTTTAATGTACTTAAAGATTTGGTCCAAAAACAGTGTGGTTTAGAGCCACGAAATCAAAATCATTTCACTTTTATACACAATGTTAAACATGTAGCACTAGGGACAAGTACACATTTGTATAATTATGCATTACATCAAAATCACCCTTTTTTTGTTGTTGTTGTTTTAAATCTGCATTTAGACGAGATCTAACAAAAACTCAAATGGAGAATTAAAACTAAAGCAAGTATAAGTGTGACAGTCTGGGAAAACCTTTCACATGGTCATAATTTCACATTTTCTATTAAATATAGTTCTGAAAATTGCTCTTGAACTGTTTTTTTTTTTTTTTTTTTTTAAATAATAATAATAAAAAAACACAGTTAAAAGATTTCATTCCAGTTCTGCTGAAAGATGATGTGCCTACCTCTACACTTTAATCTGCTGATTGATGAGCAGCTCTACTGCCAAATTTTAAAGAATTATTAAGCAGTTTACAGCAGGAAATGAGTTCTCACTTTGATTATCAGCATCATCCTCGTCATCTCTGTCTCATCACAGTGACGTTTAAACACAAACTTCGTGATATTTTCTTCACTACCTCTGATCTCTGTTCACAAAAATAACCACTTGTTTATTTTCTCCTTTTTTTCTCTTTTTTTTTTCTCCTCCCCATTTCTTGTTATGAATGTCTTTTTATTAGGTCATTCAAACATTTTATAACCGAGTGTAAGCTCTCACTGGACTAACTTTCTCTCTCTTTCTGTAGCTCTAACAGCTTCTACCTTCATATTCACTGTGTGTGGAAATCAGATTGACTGAAATCAGATTGACTGTTTTTACCACCGATTTTGTTCAATTGCCTACTTACGCAACATGGTCTTTGCAGGAAGACACCAAGGCAAGGTTGTATAAAATATTTCCATGTCATTTGGATAAATACACCGTAGTGTGCAGAAGTCTTAGGCGCATGTACAGAAATGCTTTAAAGCAAAGATTCTCTCAATGTAGTTTATACACAATAAAAAATATTTGTGTACAGTAATACACTTCTTTTAATGTAATAAGATTTTGCCGATACATTTTTTTTTTTTTTGTTGCAAAAACATTTTTGGAATTTTATTTATTTTTTTAAATAAACACTGACCCAGCAATGCTGAAGTCATAAGATGAACATCTGTAACAAAATTCTATATTAAAAACTGTAGGGTGCCTAAGACTTGCACAGTATTGTATATTTAACTTGAGTAGAAAGTTTAAGTATTTATGCAAGAAAAGAATTAAACCAGATTTGTCATAATTTTTGGGAGCAAGGTCCAACAGGTTTTCCCAGACCGCCCCACACACGCATACATATCCATCAAAACTTTTACTAATCAAGTTGAAACTGATAAAGTACTCCCATCAAACCGAACAATTGTCTTTGGCTTGTTTTTATTTGACTGTGTTTTCTCTCGATTTACGATCCCCCCCTAGAGACGTGTACAGAAATTCAGGGTCTTGGTATTTGTCACATGTGCTACTGTATACCAGTTTCTATCCTAATGTTTGGGTTTGATCGCTTTTGAGCTATTAACCTTTTTTTCTGCAAATTTATATTTTAGTAGAAGTTAAATCTCGCTTCAAGTTATCAGAGAATAGATTTAGACTTCAGAGTAAGTGGACTTGATTTACTAAATTGGAACTGTTACTGTTTTAATACATGTAGGTTTTTGTGGCTTTCTAATTTGTTTTTTGCTTCTGATTTACTTTTACGCTACAATAGTTTGCCATGTAGCCATTGCACTGTGCAATATTCAGTATATGAGGACTGGGAACTTTTTTTTTTTTCTTTTTTCTTCGTGTGTGTAATGTCTCTTACAATTTTCAGTCGTTATTTCTCTGGTTCTCAGTGATTTCTATGTGACCAAGCCTTATGTACTTTGTCACAAAAAGCGGGTTTTCCTGGTGATTATTTGGTGAGTGTCAAATTAAAGAAATTATGATGTATTGTCAATTCACTTTGAATTAAAAATATATATTGCTGCAGGCAATTTGTCTTCACCTCTGTTTATTTCAGTGTGCTTTTTAAATGCTATGGCTGTCCAAGTATGTTTTTTTGGGGGGGGGTTTCTCCCCTCTTTGATGATTAATAAAATAAAATTAGCCTTTACTGCCTAATGCAGTATTGGATACATAAACAAAAAATGTATAATTAACTAAGAAAACAATTTCATGTGTATTTCAGATTTAACCTGTAAATCTTTTATCACGTTTCCCCAAAATAAGTTTCCTAGTGACTGTAGATGCATCTGCATCGATCTCTGTGGCTAAATATTTATTATTCTATTTAGTGTTTCAATAGCAACCCATGTAGTCCTAATTTATTATGCACAACAGGCTTATTACATTTCATGTAGTATCTTTAAAATTAATCCAATATTAAAAGCATGTTTTATACTTTTACATCTATAAGGATATAAATATGGCATAACAATATAATTGATCTGTACCAAACATAGGAGTTATCTGTATTATAAAAGGTATATAAAACACTTTAATAACTTGACATTCGGTTAAATTGTCTTTCCCTGTTACTGAAACAATAAACAACAAAAGATTTGTTGGAGCCCGAATATCAGTAGTAGTAGTAATAATAATAATAATAATAATAATAGTAGTAGTAGTAGTAGTAGTAGTAGTAGTAGTAATGGTAGTAATAATGATAGTAGTAGTAGTAGTAGTAGTAGTAATGGTAGCGATGATGATGATGATAGTAGTAGTAGTAGTAGTAGTAACAACTAGTAACTAGCATTAAACTATAGTTTTAAACCTGGTTTTGGGGGAAACGGTTTTGGCGACATCTTGTGGCTAAAGTTGAAATCGCACTTGTAAAAAGTCACGAATATCCCATGTGAAATGAACTTGTATTTGAGGCAGAGATGGAAACTCGAGTCGCACTTAAGTCGTAAAAAAAATAAATAAATACTTGCGACTTGACTTGGACTTGAAGACTCGTGAAAAACACGTCATTTTGGTTTTGCGTTTTCTCTTTACTACCACCCATGACCGCATCAAACACCACATGTTTCTATTCCTTCCTCATTCATTCATTCCCTATCAGTATGTCCCGCAGCTTGAGATGATGTCCCACATTTTGCCTGGAAATAAACAGTTTGAACAGACTGGAAGCGGGAGCGAGCTCGAGCTCCGGTTTGTGAATGGAGGGCGGAGCTGGAGAATGTGTGTGGTAAGAATTACACACCTGGGGAATTATACTAATGAATGCTCTGTGATGGAGAGCAGAGGTGAGAAGAAAAACGGGAGAGACGGGCGCCTCGAAAGACTGAGAGCATAGAGCCGCGTGTGTCTATAGCAGTGTTTCCCAACCGGGTGCCGTGTAAAAATCCTTCAAACATTTCTGAAATCCTAAAATGTGTATAAAACATTTAATATATATGATAAATATCTGATGTCTGAAATAATAACGCAAACACACAAAATAATGATTCCCTCCCCCTCGACCCCCCTCGCCGACCTGTCAGCAGCACGTCGACATTAGTATGCGTGTGTTTTATCCTAATAATTAGCGTGTGACGATGCGTATGTAGTGCAAAAGAATATGGACAGATTTCTTAAAAGAAAAGCTCCAGATGCTTCTGGACCATCAACTTCATCCTCTTGAAGCTAAAGCCTTGTTTATACTTCCGCCTGACCCCGCACCGCGAGCCTCCACTGACTGCGCGCGCACCTCCCAATAAAACCGCTGAAGAATGAAAGATAAAGAATATAGCGCCTTTTCAGTTGTCGTCCAATGGCTGTGGAGAAAGTATCGAGGCCTGCCATCAAAGGGATTCGGCTTTCGCTCAAACTGGGCACTCGTGAGGTCAAGCCATAGAAATCCCACTTAATTTTTTTTATGCAGTAATGTTTCTCTTTGTTAGATTGTTTGATACAAAAGACATAAATATAAATAAATATAAATGGTCTGAGTGTACATGTTTCCTATTCATTTAGATAGACATCAAAATGGTAGGCCTTTGGGTGTCGGAAATATGTCCCTCATTGTCCCACACAAACTTACTATATGTCCTACATTTGGTCCGTTTGCATCTGGTCACACTACTCCAAAGGGCACTTTGAAGGGAGAATAATCACACTAGTCATGCTGTAAGATTGCTTCAAACTGAATATCCAATAAAAATGACTTGAAATTTAATTCAGAGTTATTTTTGAGCGCAACACCTTTTAGCCCTCCAAAGCTCTCACAGTGGATGGTAAAGTGAACGAACTATTGCTAAAAATTGACAAGGACTTGAAACTTGACTTGGACTCCGCCTCAAAGACTCGAGACTTTGCTTGGACCTGAAAGACTTGAAATTTGACATGGACTCCACCTCAAAGACTTGAGACTTGACTTGGACCTCAAGGTCTTGAAACTTGAATTGAAATCGACCTCAGAGACTAGAGACTTGGACTTGGACCTCAAAGACTTGGGATTTGGACCTCAAAGACTTGAGACTTGACGTGGACTACACCTCAAAGACTTGAGACTTGGACTTGGACCTCAAAGACTTGAAACTTGACTTGGACTCCACCTCAAAGACTTGAGACTTGACATAGACTTGGAACTCAAAGACTTAAAACTTGACTTGGAGTCCATCTCAAAGACTAGAGACTTGGACTTGGACCTCAAAGACTTGAAACTTAACTTGGACTCCACCTCAAAGACTAAAGATTTGGACTTGGACCTCAAAGACTTGAAACTGACTTGGACTCCACCTCAGTGACTTGAGACTTGACTTGGACTTGGACCTCAGGAACTTGTGAACATGTCTGACTTGAGGTTTTTAGACACATAATATTTCATGCATTTTTCACAGTGTTTATTTTTCCAATTTTTTCCCCACATGATTAATTATTTTTTTTTTTTACATATAGAGCAAGTAGTTCTATTTCCCACATGTTTGTTGTGTTTACTTGAATTTGTATGTGCAATTCCATGCATGACTTTTAATTACGTGAAAAACCATGAACACAAATCACATTTTAAATGTTTGTCTTTTTTAGTTTGTGTTTGCAGATAAATTACATACTTTTTAAAAATAGTTATGGATATGGCCAACTGCACTACGTCAGTGTTACACGGTGATATTTAAACATAAGCGAGAGAAATAGTTAATATTTTGTATACATTAAGATACTCTAAATATTAAAATATTGTAAATGTTCATTATATTATTTAACTGATTTTTGTCTTTAAACATGATTACATATTAGGGGCAGTAAAGAATAATATAATAAACATTCTTTTCATGATTATAATATTTTCATGATATGATTAGGCCTATATAAAAATATATATATTACTATGAGTAGATTTTTATTCCCTGTTAAATTAGACTATTATGTGCGTTACGTCCATTTAGGTATATTTTATAGGATTTGTACGACATGCTCTGAAATTACTTGCAAAGAAACATAATGTATCCAGCAGAGGGCGCTGTTACTGATTGGCCTCACCTTTGAGATTTACTTTACTGATTCGACTCATCCAAACAAATCTTTGTAAGTGAATCGACCTCCGCGAGTTTTGATTCGTTGCGCAGTGGACATAAATAACGGTCGTTTCTTTTTTTCAAATCACACGCTCGCGCCATAAGGACACATTATCTAACCTTCAGTGTCATGTTTTATTCTATAACGAACATTAAATACATTAAACCATTATCGTTTTTAAGAACAAACATTTTTTTTAAAATAATTTGGTTGATTTAATAGTAGCCTATATTTAATAGTCTTTTGTTTAGCTGAAACTCCGACCCTTAGCTTCCTGCTGTAAAACCAACATTCACGACAAGCCTATATGTTTTTTGTTTGTTTGTTTTTAAAAGATAACGATTTTCCCATTTATGTTCAAACATAGTCTGTGTAAGAAATATAGCCTAGAAGTATTACGAAGCAATACAGTGCTGTGGTGTTGTCAGATCTGATTTCAGAAGGTGTTGACCTTCTGTTGCTATAGTAACAACTATCACAGAAATTGTACAGTGGATGCCAAGTCTAATAATAAACAGACTTAAAATATGTTTTGTTTTTTAACAAAGAAAAACCTGCAACCTTCTCCTTGATATAGTAACATCAAAATTTGGAATCATGGATTTGTTACTGTGCTGTAAGGGAAAATCTAGTGCTACTAGGGTTCAAATAATGCCCATTTCCACCATCAGGGCAATAATTAAGAAGTTCCAGTCAACTGGAACCAACTGGAATCAACCTGGAAGATGACGTATGTCTATATTGTCTCAACGCATTGTGAAGAGGATGGTTTGAGTGGCCAAAAAATCTTCAAGGATCACAGCTGGAGAATTGCAGAAGTTAGTTGCATCTTGGGTTCAGAAAGTCTCCAAAACTACAATCTGAAGTCACCTACATCACCACAAGTTGTTTGGAAGTAATTCAAGAAATAAGCCTCTACTCTCATCCAAAAACAAACTCAAGTATCTTCAGTTTTCCAGACACTACTGGAACTTCAAATGGGATCGGGTTCTATGGTCAGATGAAACCAAAATAGAGCTTTTTGGCAATAAACACCAGAGGTGGTTTTGGTGCACACAGAGAGGTAGCCATATGGAAAAGTACCTCATGTCCACGGTTAAATATGGTGGATCTTTAATGTTTTGGGCTGTTTTTCTGCCAGAGGACCTGGACATTTTGTTAGGATACATGGCATCATGGACTCTATCAAATATCAACAGATATTAAATGGAAACCTGACTGTCTCTGCCAGAAAGCTTCAAATGGGCCGTGGTTGGATCTTCCAGCAGGACAATGATCCAAAACATACATCACAATCAACACAAAAAGGGTTTACTGACCACAAAATTAAGATCCTGAGATGGCCATCCCAGTCCCCTGACCTGAAACCCATACAAAACCTTTGGGGTGAACTGAAGAGGAGAGTCCATCAGTGTGGACCTAGAAATTTGAAGGATTTGGAGAGATTCTGTATGGAGGAATGGTCTCAGATCCCTTGCCATGTATTCTCCAACCTCATCAGGCATTATAGGAGAAGACTCACCTTGGCAAAGGGAGGTAGCACAAAGTATTGACTAAAAGTGTGCCAAGGGTGTTTTTTTTGATAACCCTGTGTTTTCTTTGCAATTCTTTGATATCCATGACAACAGTATTTCTGTGATTTTTTTTTATTTAAAAAGCAAAATATCAAAAGGTTAAACAATGAAGACAATTTTTCACAGCCTTCTTTGCTCATATTTACCAAGGGTGCCAATATTAGTGGATGGCACCATATAATATAATGAGACTATGTTAGAATATAAACTATATATGTTAGCTAAGGTTAACAGCTAGCAACTATTTTAATGCTACAATAAGCAGATTATTAATGGTAAATGGTCTGCACTTATATAGCCTATAGCACTTTTATCCAAAGCGCTTTACACTGTGTCTCATTCACCCATTCACACACTCACACACCAATGGTAGCAGAGCTGCCATCCAAGGCGCTAACTTGCCATCGGGAGCAACTTGGGGTTCAGTGTCTTGCCAAAGGACACTTCGGTATGTAGAGTCATGTGGGCCGGGAATCGAACCACCAACCCTACGATTAGTGGACAACCCGCTCTACCACCTGAGCCGCAGCCCATATTAATGGGCTGATTAAGACATGTACAAGTAGAACACAGAAAATATGCATTAAAAGGCATTTTTGTTAAAGGAAGCAGAAAATGTAAAGTGTTTATTTATTAGATATATTTTTATATGAATTTTATTTATTTTAGATTATTTATTTGTTTATTTATAATAAATATTTAAAATTTAGTTGTTTAACAATTCCCTTTTCAAAAAAATTTGGGTTTTTAATTTAGGCTACTGTCTATTAGACTGTTCATTCTTGCATATAAAACATTATGATTTGTGCGTGTGTGTGCGTGCGTGTGCGTGTGTGTGTGCGTGTGTGCGTGTGCGTGTGTGTGTGTGCGTGTGTGTGCTATTGGCCCTGGTGAATTCAACTGAAGAAGCAAAACGTTTCTGTACCGTTTAACGCTTGCGAATCAATTCGGCCGATTGAATCACTTGAGAGAGTCGTTCATAAAAATGATTCCTCGGTGAAAAAGCCCCCGCTCTGTATTTTGCGCGTCAGATGCGCACTTGAGATCTTTCACTTCTCATTTTTATTAGCAGCACGTCGTTGTGGTGGTTTTTGCAGAGCCTGCGTGTGTGTGTGTGCGTGTGTGTGTGTTTGTGTGTGTGAGTGTGTGTGTGTATGTGTGTGTGTTCCGGATGAAATGCGCTTTTTACGCGCTGAAATGACGCTCGGTGCGAAAGCGGCTCGGTTAGAAACGGATTCGCTGCCTTGACGCTTGCCTTTAAACTTTCCCATGCTGGCCATCTAAAACCCGGCGCACTCGGACTCGGACTCGGTCTCACACACCGGAACGGACACGTCCCGATCCAATGCGCGGTTCGTTTCTGCGCGTCCAGGCCCGCACGCCAACACGTTCACATGGCCTCGAGAACAGTGCCTGTGGTGGGAAGCCGAGGAGCGGCGGGGTGCTGGAGGAGGAAGAGGAGGTGTCCGGAGCGGCCAGGCTCGGTGTGGCGCCGGTGTGTGATGTGCGCCGGGATCACACTGCTTCTCCTGCAGCCTGCATCCGCCAGACACGGTGAGACACGATCCCGCAGCCGAGTCTTCTCCTGACAACCTGTTTGAGTCCAGAGCATTCTGAGATGATTTATTTCCTCCGTTTACAGTTACACTGAGCTGCTTTTAATCATTCGATGATTTGATTGGAAAAAGAGTCGCAGCTGTAAAGAGCGCAATGCGCCACATCAGCCATCAGCCTCCTTCATCAATACACCTCAGTTATATTATATATACCAACAATAATAGTGCAAAAAAATAAAAAATGAAGAAACATTTACTGTAGATAAACAGGCAAATAGCTGCAGTGTATGTAAACACTTCCTTACCTTGGGGTGGGGGGGTGGGGGGGCTGAAGGCGCCTACGTGTTGAGAATAAATAGCTGGATTTGCGCGCTAGTCATTATTGTTATTATTATTATTATTATTATTGTTGTTGTTGTTGTTGTTAATACTATTATTATTATTAATTCATATATGGTATACATATTCTAAATATTATTGCTATTATAATGTTAGTGTTAATATCTTCTTGCTCATCTTGTTTATTATTTATAATTTACGCTATATATGTAATTAAAATTTAGTCTTAGAAAAAGGTATACATTTATTTATCTTTACATCTTGCTTAATGTATATTGGTGAACATATGCAAAAACACATGCACACACACACTCTCACAGACATGTACAGTCCATATAACATAACTGTAAAGGACGTGTGAACAAAAACAGCATGGGCTTTTTGTTTGTGTGTTGACGTGGTGCAGTGTGTGTTTGTGTATGTGTGTATGCACATCTGTTCTGGCCTCTGCCTTTGTCTCCTTTCTCCTGGTTTGTTGATTTGCACGTCATGGAGATTGAGTGGACAGTCAGGATATTTTCACTTTAGTCTCGATTTGGTTACTTCGGCTTCGGTTATGACACAGGTTATGACGCTCGTGACGTGAGCTTGACCTGGGGTTTGTGGTCACGTAATTCCCAAAAGGAAACACAGTTTATATCATATATATAAAACTATAAAACAAGGACAATGATAGTTGTTCTGACATGTATTGTAAACCTATAATCCACACATACGCATTGATTGAGAGCAGATGTGGATCATAAAATATTGTTTTGTTAAATAAAGAGTGGCTTCAGTTGTGGTTCTTCAGCTGCTTCCGCATGCCTGATTCAGCTTGTTTTATGATCAAGCCTTTCATGAGCTGAGTCAAGTGAGGAAGTGCAGGGAGAACAGGGAAATGTGCAGTGAATATGGGTTTCCATTGCTGGGCTTGAAGACCACTAATAAATACACTGCGTTTACACAAGACAGTCAGTCAGATCGTATGTACGTGATCTACTGCCTGCATCTACGGTTCATGCTGCATTGTAAGTGCACACTTCTAGTTCATTTACATGTGATAATGATTTCACATTCAGTTTTAGTTTTTTATTACAGATGTACATTAGACACAAATTGTCACCACTGACATTAACTGATTATACAAGAGTAATTGTGCATGTTCCTGCTTAGTTGGATCAGAAACTGCAGCCACGTTGGCCCTTTGCGGTTGAAACTGCTTACCCTTGAGCTAAAATTAACTTCAGTTAATGATGGACTTAGAACGATTCAAAGTTTTGATTTTCAGTATGATACTGATATTAGGGTTCTGAGATTCGGCGAAGACCTGATCCAGTATTAATATCCTCAGGGTAACTGAGCCGGAACAAAGCTTTTGTTGCCAAATTATGTGAAATAATGTTTTTTTTGTCCTCTGTTGACTTGTATACATAGTGCAACACTGTGGCATAATATTTAGATTGCTATAAGATGATATTAATATAATACATGAAAATTTGAGTGAGTAGAAGAAGCGTACAACCATCTACCATTTCATGGCATTTATTACATGACATGTTATCTGTACATACACTGAGTTGCCAGTTTATTAAATTATTATTATTATTATTATTATTATTATTATTATTATTAACAAGCAACTCAATGTATGCATATATATTTATTATTATTTTCTTTATTACTCTCTACAACAGCTCCCATGAAAGTGGGCAAACTAAGGATCTGCTAGTACAAGGAATCTTGTGCATATGACGGTAAAGTTCTTGAATCTTTTTGAATCTTGGGATATGTCTGAACCAGCTCCTTAGTGCCGTAGGCGGTGAATCAGTATATCATGTACATGAGTTGTGGTACTGGTAAGGACCCTGGCTCACTACACATTGGGACACTGATATCTGAATTACCAGCAACATGACCACGTACTCGCGCTGTAAAACTTCACCAAAAATGAAAAATATTTACATTTTATATGTCATATACATTTGTTAGCTTAATCACATGTATTTCTGTCATAATATGTCAAGCAGGATTGTAGGCAAGCTAGTGGGATTAAAAAAAATTAAACACTTAAAAGCCATTAGACTCAAACAAACCGTATATAGAACATCAAATAATGTTAAAAATCGCTAACGTATGTAAACATTTGAGAGCTACAGTATAACAACAATAACAAGCTACTTACATGTGTGGCCAGAAGTTGGTTGAGAGTTCATCCCCAATTTTCTTTGAGTTGAGAGGCTTCAGAAAACATGACATCATTTCCAGTAAGGGAACATAGTGAGCATAGGGAACGTCCACTGGAAGGGTTTTGCAGTCAAGACAGCCTTTAAAATGGCTGACTCCCTGATCAGTGCCCTGACTACTGAACTAGAGTGCTGGTTGAGTCACACCCTTGAATACATTCTCAGAAAAAAAGAGAAAGGTGTATGTAGTGTACCAGGGCTCTTCATTCTTATTCATTCTTATCCATAAAGTGCCGATGTGACTACAGGGTTTAATTCTAACCAAACAGTTGGGTTAGGGTTAGCCATTTGATACTTGATCACAGTCCAAGATGAACTGATTAAGTAGTGGCTCCTGCATGGATGGAATGAAAACCTACAACCACACTGGCCCTTTGCAGGTAAGATTGAAGATCCCTTCTTTAAAGCTTCATTCTAAAAAAAAATACTATCTAATTATGTATCTTAAATCATTTTAAAGGTACACTATATCCACATTTCTACATATTAAGGGTACAGAACTTAAGGGTACCACCCAGCAGGGTTCCACCCCAAGGAAAGGTACACTTTAGTGCTATTTTTTTTCTATTTCAGGGAGTGTATACTAGGTGCCATTTATTATGTATACCAATCCAGTAACTAGTAACCTCGCTACTAGTACATCCTAGAGCTCAGTACTATTATACAGTGTACATTGTTAACTAAAATATAACAGCCTTGTTTTGCCAGAGTAACTGGAATATAGGGCTGGGTAAAATGACTATATAATATTGTACTTTTATGAGGTATCGTGATATCTTAAAAAAAAAAAAAATAGAAATAAAATATTCTGATTGGAAGCAACTGATTTGATGTTAAAATTTTGTACTGAACATTTAAAATAAAAATAAAAAAGTATAAAAAAAATATTGTTTTTTAATTATTATTGTAATTTATTATTTATTTTTACATCTCGTGTATTGTAAATGTATGATATTTTTGTCATATTGCACACTCTACTAGAATATATACTGTAATTCTGTGAATAAATAATTTGCCCAAACAGTGATGAACAGTGTGGGTATCTTATAAAGCACTTCTGTAAGACCATCACTGACTGCTGTAAATGCAAAATTTGACAGAACACATATCTTCCAAATGAACATGGAGCACAACACAACAACTTGTTGTTGCTGTTCCATCTACAGCCATTTCACATAACATAGCAACAGAAGAGTGACTCAGAAGATTGAGTTATTAAAATGATATCATGTGGATGCTGTAGATTTGTACCTAAGAACTGCTGCTGTAATCATAAAAACTATCTTGAGCTCATCCCAGGATTCTTATTTACAATATTACATTTAGGACTGTTTGTCTGTGCTCTTTTACACCTGTATATGGTAATGATTTATAATCCCACTATCTGGAAGAGGACGGGCTCCATTTGGAGTCTGGTTCCTCTCAAGGTTTCCTTCTAATATCATCACAGTAGTCACAGAAGTTTTTCCTCGCTACTATCACTTCTGGCTTGTTCATTAGGGATTGAAATCTGTATCCTGACTTCTGTAAAGCTGTTTTGTGAATAATGTCTATTGTTAAAAATGCTATACAAATACAAATAAAATTGAATTGACAATAAAATTGCCCGGGGGGGGGGGGTCGGTTGGGGGTTGGGGCATGGTGGCTTAGTGCTTAGCACGTTTGCCTCACATATCCAGGGTTCGAGTTTGCATGTTCTCCCTGTGCTTTAGGGGCTTCCTCCAGGTTCTCTGGTTTCCTCCCCCAGTCCAAAGACATGTGGTATAGGCTAATTGGCATTTCCAAATTGTCCATAGTGTATGAATGGGTATGTAAATGTGAGTGATTGTTCCTTGCGATGGGTTGGACACCCTGCATGGGGTGTCCCCTGCCTTGTGCCCCGGGATAGGCTCCAATCTCCCCACGACCCTGTGTAGGATAAGCAGTGCAGAAAATGGATGGTTGGATGGATAAAATTGATCAGGGCCAGATCAGTATCAGGTATCTCTTGGACGTATCGCTATCGAAAATGAAAAAAGGGAATGCTGCATCCCTAATTTGGACAGAATATACTGCGTTTTTTGCAGCGCATCCAAATTCATTAACACATCCTTCACTAACACATTCTTTGCTAGCACATGTATCAGCACTGGCTCCAGTTTTTGGCAGCGTCTTAGCTTATGTTTATCTTTAGACTAGGCCTGTTCTACGCTAGCATAAGGATTTGTTCTCCAGGTACACCAGCCTCTAAATGCTGTGAAAGTAAAATGCAAATGTAAATTTTCCTTGCCTACTGTATTTCTATCCACAGATCATTTTATTGTGTGTCTTCATGGAAATTCGGATGCTTGGTTTCATTAATGATATAAAAATTCCATTTTAATTTACATATTACTTGCTTTGGGGTTATGAAAGTTTAAGCTTAACCTACATTGAAGCAGTAGTCATGACTTGAACATGGCATTTTATTTAAAATCGGATATTCCAGTTACTCCAGCAGGTCTGTGTGAAATATTTTATGCATTCATTTATGAGAACCTTTTTACCCTAATATCAGAAATGCCATGATTGTATTGAACCGTGCGAGTGAGAGCTATTTACCGGAAGATTTGGAGGAATTGTGTTGCATTATTATTGATTACCCTATACCCTGAGATTTAAAATGTTTAATGCTAACGCTACATGGTGTCATATGGACAATGACATCAGAGCTGTGTCAGTTTTGACAGATTATAGATGTGCTCTAGCACTACAGAGCTCAATTCACTGCAGCCAGGTTTGCTTACACATTCTTTACCTCGTCTCTATCCACACCGGCTGTGTGTGTGTGTGTGTGTGTGTATATATGTGTGTCTTCCTGGAAACACGGCCGTTGGTTTCCTTCAAAGCCTCCATAGTGATGCTCCAGCAAGTCAACAGCGAGCCTACTGTGCTGTGTTGCCATGGGAACTGATCTGCCTAACATTTTTTTCCTCCTTCAGAGGAGAGAACTGAGAGTATTATCAGAATGACATTGATAAACTGTGCCAGTTGATTTTTTTTTCTCCCCTGCCCCTCTGTGTGTGTGTGTGTGTGTGGATTTGGCTGGACCAGTGATTGGTTTTAACTCGCTGCCACAAATGGATGGATCCATGTTTCATTTGATCTCCCTAAAGGGATGCTTTGTCACCTGTCTGCATTGTGCTATATTCAGCATTGGAGCCAAGCCGAAATGCCATGTACATGTTTCATACAGCACTGGAGACTGTTACAGTAGACACACGGGTCAGGCTGCAATTACATTAAAGCTGCATTATGACAAAATTATGTTTGTGTAACATGGTGTATAGCACGGATCTGACCAAGTAATATTCTATCATTTTAAAATGAAAATAAAAGAGCTTAAGTGTACAACTAGATGGAAAAATGAGTGATATGGTAACCAGAAAACCCAATATCGACTACATTTTCAACTAAAAATATAACTACATAAAATGTTGTTACTAAAGTCCATATAAACAACTAAATATTGCAAAGGAATGAAAAAATTATTCTAAGGTAATGCAGAATTACCTACTGATTTTCTTTAATGAAATTCCATCTTGATTTGTATAGTCCTTTGAATTGCCTTAGAGGTATAAAAGCTTAAGCTTCATCTATATTAAAGCAGGAGCCAAGACTTGAGCATGACATTTTATTTAAAATAGGACATTCCAGTTACTCCAGCAAGTCTTGAGTGTAATATATTATATATAGCATAAACCAGAACCTTTTTACCCTTTCATTGGAAATGACATCATTATATTGAACCATATAGTTCAATATAGTCTCATTGGGACCCTTTAGTGGCTCAGTACTTCAGAGAGGCTAAATGAAATGTCTGTGGATGAAATGAAAAATCTTTGAAAACTCATCCCTTTTCATTCAATGCTTATGAATGGCTATAACAGAGTATGTGCTACAGAAGCAGTGATGGAATTATGTTGTTTTTTTTTATTCATATTTTTACTCTTGTCTGCTACAGTATTTTTGCAGTGCTTGGTACGATTCTTTGATTTTTTTTTTTGGTCCAGACCAACAGCTGATGACACTCGGTCTTGGTTCTGGCCATAGTATAAAAAAGCATTTCAGTACGAATATCAGGCTTCTTGTGTGATGAAATTTTATATTTATATTTACTATATATTCTATAAATATATTTTGAAATAAAAATATTGTGTAGGCTTCCTAAACCCATGTCACATTTCATGTTTTCTTTTTTAAGTTTTAGTTTTTTAGTTTTAGTTTGAATTGCAAGAAACTCAAAAATAAAAATAAAAACATTTTGAAAATACAAATATTCAGTCTGGGGAAAAGGTCTTGAAAAGCCCCAAATAAAAGAAAAATCACATCACTGTTGGTTTATATAGTTCTTATTTTTGGAAAACCTGCTTTGATGATATATATGTATGTATATATGTATATATGTATACATGTGTGTATATATACACACACACACAAACACCGATCAGCCATAAAATTAAAACCATTGACAGGTGAAGTGAATAACATTGATTATCTCATTATAATGGCACCTCTCTTGGGGTGAGATATATTAGACAGCAAGTGAACAGTCTTTTCTCGAAGTTGATGTGTTGAAAGCAGGAAGGTCTCGGTGGCATGTGTGTCGCTTACCGTGGGAAGAGATGGCACCTGGATGCACTATGGGAAGAAGGCAAGCCGGTGGATGCTGTGTGATGCTCTGGCCAATGTTCTGCTGGGAAACCTTGGGTCCTGGCATTCATGTGGATGTTACTTTGACACGTACCACCTACCTAAACATTGTTGCAGACCAAGTACATGGCAACAGTATTCCCTAATGGCAGTGGCCTTTCAGCAGGATAAAGCGCCCTGCCACACAAAAATGGTTCAGGAATGGTTCGAGGGAAATGACAAAGAGTTCAAGCTATTGACTTGGCCTCTACATTCTCCAGATCTCAATCTGATTGAGCATCTGTGTGCTGGACAAACAAGTCCAATCCATGGAGGCCCCACCACACAACTTACGAGACTTAAAGGATCTGCAGCTAATGTCTTGCTGCCAGATACCACAGCACACCTTCAGAGGTCTTGTGGAGTCAATGCCTCAACGGATTAGAGGGTGGCACAAATGGACAAATAGGACCTACACAATATTAGGCAGGTGGTTTCAATGTGTGTGTGTGTGTGTATATATATATATATATATATATATATATATATATATATATATATATATATATATATATATATATATATATATTTGTGTGTGTGTGTGTGTGTGTGTATAATAAAATGTTTGGCATGTTGGTTCACCACAGAAAAATGTCATTAGTACTATTATTTGAACTGAAAGCACCCCAAATCCAAGCACATCAGTTCTCTTTCCCTTGTAGAGACTTATTCATTGCCCATATTTGCATATCTGGAACCTGACTGGGTCTTATATTCTATGACACAATAACCCTCAGGGTCAGTACACTTTAAGACAGTTGTACCTTATTTTTCTTTATATAGCACTCTGAAAAGTTTTTATCATGAAAAACTTGCTATATTCTGAATATTCAAACTATATTTCTAATTTAAAAGTGAGAGCAACTGACTGGAACGACTGAGAACAGCAGTTTAGCCTAATCTACGATCCTTAGATGGTTTCTACTTTTAAAGACCAATTTTCACTACAGCAGAATTTAACCTCCTAATGGCCTTGCCTTAATTTTAGAAAGTCTCTTCCTTGCTTCATAATTACTCTCCCTCAGGACATTCAGTGGTGCTCTGGTGTCAGCTACAGGCTGTTCCTCTGACATCCGCTTCCCTGAGTGACCATTTCACAGCTGACATGCTCCATGTCCTGACGCAGCCATGCTTCATTAGAGCATTTGTCCATGGGAAAGTTGATTAGGCCTGTGCATTGACACAGATGAGCACTCGTCTTATTCTCTGTTCTCGATAGGTGCTGTGAATAGCCATGTCTGT
Source organism: Ictalurus furcatus (assembly GCF_023375685.1). NCBI lineage: Eukaryota > Metazoa > Chordata > Actinopteri > Siluriformes > Ictaluridae > Ictalurus > Ictalurus furcatus. Next base: position 20,227,066 of record NC_071262.1, read on the forward strand.
TGAAGATATAAGCCTCCAGCGATACTTGCTAAAATAAAACAAATATAATGTAAGGATGGCACTCATGGCTTGTTGCCTTTTGGTGAAAAGAACAGTTTTTTGGTGACTATGACGATGAAATTTTGATACAACACACATGAAAACACTATATGTACCATCTGATGATAAGCTATACAGTATACAGTGGGAAATAGTTACACTGTTAACATCATGATGTGTTTATATAGATGATAATGAATCATATTTCAAGACGTGGAAATTTCCAGATGTGGTGCATGTCTTTAAAATACGCTGGGCTTCTTTTTAAAAGAATGACAATATGAGAAAGTAGATTTTCTACACTATTTTCCTCCTCATTTCAAACGTCACTGATCAGCCATGACATGATTTGCATCCAGTGTTTGCTTTGTTACTTTTGTACCTTGAGCTACAAGGCAAATGTTGCTGACAAGTAATGGAAGTCTATCTCACTCAGAATACCCAGATCTACATACAGTCTGAGACCACATTGAAAATCTGGTCTTTCTTTATTAAAAAAAAAACAAAAAACAAAAAACCAAATAAACTCTTTTAGAATTTAAAAGATGTTTCACCAAAGAAAGGAAACTATTCAATATCTTGGATATTCCAAATTCAAGATTCTGCACTATTTCTAGTTCACTATATAAAGTTAAACAAATTTGTGATATTGACCATGCACCTTTGTACAAAAGGTCAGATTATCCCTGCATCTTATCCCTTCTATTGAAGTACATGTTCAGACAACATGGCAATGGATTTGATCTAACACGGCTCGTCAGGTTGAGCCAGCTTGAGTGAATGCTGCATTTAATGGGGGACATGCCAATTCTGAAATCCATCAAAATATTTCTAAGATTTTATTCTCCACTCAAGTTATTGCTGACAATATAATTTGTAATGAAATATTATTATATTATTGTATTAAATTACAAAATAATGCAAAATACAAGCATTTTCAGTAGGAGTCTCAGACTTTTGAACCCCACTGCATACTTGTGTACTTGTTAAGCTACATCATCTCATTTTTAAATAACCAAAATTACATTTTGTAAAATGAGTTAGTTCATAGTTACAAATTTAAGTTTAAAATAGAACTATATTATCATCTGCATCTACACTTTTCTGGTGTAATTCTGTTACAGCCATGCCTCTTGTTGTGTTGGGAAACAATATGAAACCTACACTAAGAAAATAAAGTGATTCTTATTATCCAAGATGGCTGCCCCTTACTGGTACAGCATTCAGCTTAAGGCTTCAGTAATTAGCCAACAAAACTAACTACATAATACATCTATTATTACCTTCTTTTTTTTTTCATAAATAGTCGACATGTTGAAATCTTGATTCTGATTAGTAAGAAGGTGTTGATTAATTTTTCTATAACAGCAGTTCTAACAGTAGTTCCTGCTGTAAGGCGAATCACAGGTTTATATTAATGCATTCATTCTAATATGTTATTGTTTCTGTTGTAACAACTTGCACAGGGACTTGTATGATTTTCCAACAGAGGGTTTCACACTTTCCGGTTTCTCAGTAACAAGCTGCATTTTTTTGGTCACTAACTTCAATAGAGAGAGAAAAAAACTAAAACAAACAGAGGTTGGTTAGGGAACAACTGTTTATAGCTGTTATAATGTACACTAGAAACAAACTTGTTTTGTGGACATTCCTCAACATTAAATGGATAAAAAGCATGATATTTTGTTCTTTAATAAATAAAACAAGAAGTCAGCAATGGCAAAATGTTATGGTGTAAGAGGAAGGTGCTGTTATTGGAAAGTAATCAACTCTGTGTTGGTTGTGTTGGGCCATATCACACCTTTCCATCATTATTTATTTTCCTGTAACAGCTTACGTCCAAGTGTTTTATTCCATACATATATAACAACTTAAACAAGTAATAATGCAAGACATCATGTCAGGTCATCCCAGGTACCGACAACGAACTCCGTTACTCAGAATTCACCATGGCCTTCAAACATGGCTGCCCCCCGTACTATACTTCCCAAAACACACGCACTTTGTCACGTTCCCAGTTGCCGAACTTCTAATCACGCACACCTGTCTCCAATCACACCCGTCTCTATTCAATGGACACACAAACATTCACACAAGGGGAAGTAATGCTCAGTGTGCCTGTACCTGACTTTACCAAGAGGTTTATTTTTATGTGCTGCTATTCTGGTTTTGATCTTGTTTGTGTTTACCTGGCTTTTGGATTTTGGATTTGCACTATTATTGTTGATTGCTGATCGCCTGACCTCTGCCTGTCTACTGTTTACGTCTTTACTACACGTTTTGGATTTATTTGTTAGGTCCTTTTAATAAAACTCTAAACTGCAGTTGCATCTGCTTCAGCCTCCACTTCATGACATCATAAGCATCTATATTTAGGTAGCATGGAACATTTCTACATACAGTTTCACCATTTTAACCCAAGGCAAAGCTGCTGCAATATAATACAGCACTTAGCATTACTTAAAAATGTAAAGTTGTAAACAGATACTATGATATTACGGAAACTCCACTTTTTTGTGTTTCAGTGAACTGGATTATATCAGTATTATCCTATTGATATTAGGTTGTGAGATTATAATACTGTGGAATGTTCATACTCTTCCACTCCTGCTATGTATAATTGCAGGAATTCTGCAGTACCACGGATATCGACCTGTTTACTAGTCCTGTAGCTGTAGCTTTTTTTTTGCACACATTTGGCTCAAGCCACAGCATTTAATCTACCCATCACCTTTACATCACCTTGGTTCTGGCATTAGGATGAAAAGACATCATTACTAATATTGAATCGATGTGCTTTGGCAGTCGGTTAGATAATGGTGCTAAAACGATGCATGGAACATTTCTTGCATATTTAATATAAGCCCACGGTGCCCAGATTGCTAGCCAGGATAAGTGTAATTATGTCCTGAAGGTGATGTTGAGCTGATGATGTTGAATACATTTGAACTGGATTATTAATCTTTATGGCACTATAAGCCATCCTGACTGGATTACTCTATATGTAAAATTCATATTGCAGCAATCAAGGAGTTTATAGCACAGTGCTTTTGAATTCTCAAATTGATTGGTCAGAAGGTATGGATTAATTTTGTAGAACAACAGCTCTGACAGTAGTTCCAGCTATGAGGCAGGATTATATTAATGCACTCATCTGTTGTTCCTATTGTAACAAAAAAATCACTGAGACTTGTGTATGGGACACTGGGACGCTAGTATTTTATATTATAGACTTGGTATAATAGTCCCAAGTCTAATAACAGACTGGTGAAACAAATGCGCTCTTATTTAACAAAAAAAAAAACAACAACAACAACCCCATAACCGTTGAAATGGTGATAATAAGATTTCTGTTAGGAGACTTTAATTTATGGTGGGGGCCCCAGTATCAGCGTTTTTGTTCAAGAGAGGGAAACCAGAGAAGTTAAGTGACAACAGGAGCTAACGTGTGTCACGGTTCCACAATGTTTTTTTATGACGTTCCATTGGTTATCAAACTCAACCACTGTCAATGTTGTTATGGTTTTCAGCCCAACTGACTGGCCACTAGAATTGTATGCATTTAATGTAAACCTCAAAAACCTAAAATATTCTTTATAATATGATGCCAGATATTTTAAATCTATAGTTTAACACAATCTGAGTGGTTTGGATTCAGTGGGTGGAAAGTCCACGAAGGTTCAAGCTCTGAATGGAATGAATAAATAAATAAATGAATACGATGCTACATATTTGCCTAATGTTTGGTCATCTTCATAAATTAAATGCTGTGATCATAAGAAATTTGTAAAATATTATTTATTCACACTGGAAAAGCTTCCTGGATACAAAAAAAAGAGAAACCTTGGAATAACCCTCACTGTTTTGGACCTTATTTGGATCAGTTTGTTCGCCACCTGCCTTATTTCAGGGCATCTGCTTCAGCATAAGCCTGCCATTTTCTCATCACGTGTACATGATAACACTGGATTAAATCAGCTGATGGGGTTCTGGCAAACAGCTTTGAAAATGTTGTTCTCATTTCACCTATTACCTAACAGGATGAGGCAACTCTAGACACAGGTCCAGTTTCATTTACTTCATTATACTTTAGTGAGTGCCTGCATTCTATTTAATAAATGTGTATCACATTTTTTTTTTCTATTTTATGTTTCTGAGAGGTCAAGAGCTTAAGATAAACACTTTTGGATTAAATGTCCACAAACAGCACAGTAATGAAATTGCATTCGGATGCTATGTTGGTTGGAAGTCTTATAAGACAATGTTTAAGATGGGCGGAGCCCGGCCTAGTCTGCAGGCGGGGCTTGAGATAGGCAGTTTAAATTCCAGTATTTTACATATGGTTGATGTGTGTTTGTTTGTATGTTTTATGCATGTTTTTTTTCCATGTACATACAGAAGGGCTGGGTAATATGATGAAAAAATAATATATTTCATACTTGTCCTACTTTTCATAATACATTTCTAATACACATATTTTTATTATATATGTATTATGATATATAGGTTTGCTAACAAACTGCCAGCAAAATAGAATGTGTTTAACGATATATTTATTTAACATCTGCAAAAAAAGTAATTATGTTAACATTTAAAAACATATAAATTTTATTTAACATCTGCCAATAATTATTTAAGCATTTAAATTATTTAAAACGAGGAAAAAATCTACATTAATTATGTGTGTGATTGTGCCGTGAGATGGGTTAGCACCCTGGCCCAATGTGTCCTCTGCCTAGGATAGGCTCCAGTCTTCCCTGTGACCCTGTGTAGGATAAGCGGTATGGAAAATGGATGGATGGATGGACCATTAAATGAATTAAAATTAATTACATTTTATTTATCAAAATGTCGAGATGAGAAATTCTTTAATTAGTTTTAATGATACCTTTATATAACAACCACTGTAAAATAGAAATTCTGCACCAAATTGTACAATTTGAACAATTTTATTGAAATATTAGTGAAATATTAACATCTAATCATCTTCATCCAGTCAGAGTTTATAACAATATTGATGACACTCGCAGTACCTAGAGATGTTCAGTGTTTATGCCGATCATTATGTTATATAAAGCTTGCGAGTGTCTCAGCTGATTGGCCATGTGTGTATGAGTGTTGGTGTGTTTGTCCTCATTTTAGAAAATAACATTGTAATTATTTTAATTGTCTCCAAGCTGTCGAAGAAAACTCCACATTTAAAGAAACACTTTTTGTCGCCTATGTGTACTTATGGAAGCCGTTATGTAAGGAAATTAGTTGATGGCCATCGCTTGTGTTCGTGTGCTTGTCACTTTATTTTTCCGTGCAGATTTGTTCCTGTTCCTCATGACATCTCTGGAAAATGAAGTTCTCAGCTGCTTTCTGTGAACTTTCACGCCTTGAGCCGCACACTCATCAGCATTCATTAAATCACAATGAATAAAACAGATCACGTTATGCTCCATTTATGAGCTCGGCCAGCCTCCTTGTCGTCCTCCTCCTCCTCAATGCTGCAAGGATCTTGATTTATTAAAACAAAAAATCCTGCAAGGCAATTGCGGCGTGATAAAGAATTATGGCACTAGAAAACACTGGTGTCATGTACGTGGTGACCAACGCGACACTGATCAGTGCAGACCCTGTAATACTGAAGGCTGTATTTCCTGCACAAAAGCTTTTTTTGCAGGGGGTCAGGCTTGGCTCAGAGATATGAACAGGTCTATAAGAGAACGAGACAAAGAGATGGGTGTGGATTGAAAGAGAGCTGGAGGAAAGTGTGAGCTCTCATTCACTTTTAATGTGACTGCGATCACCTATGCTGCCTCTGGGATTTTGTGTCAAGCGCATCAGATGTGTTTCTGGCAGAACTATTTCTCAGGAAATCTTGTTTCCCTCACTGCTGTACTTGATAAAAATTTGATCTGACCAATGTAATGATCATTTTGTTCAATATTGAATTAACAGTTATTAGAGATGGCACTGATTCAATACCCAGTATTGGTATTGGCCTATACCATCAAAAAATGGTCGATCGGATATCGGGAAAAAAAACAACACATCACATCCTGTAACTAATGGCAAAGATTTGAATTGGATTTGGAAAAGAAATTTATTTTTGGAACTGGAAATATTTACATACATTATGAAGAGACTTGACTGCTTTTTCTTTAGTTAGGATTGATTTCATTATATTTATATTTATTCCATATAATGTTTATTATATTTACTTTGTAAGTGATTTTTGTGTGAAAGAGTTTAACTGTGGAGTGTTTAAGTTAAAAAAGGCATTTTTAAAAAAGCTTAGCAGTTTTTTATAGAAAACAATATCAGATTGAGGGGGTCACAGTGGCTTAGTGGTTAGCACGTTTGCCTCACACCTCTGGGGGTTCGAATCCCGCCTCTGCCCTGCGTGCGCGGAGCTTACATGTTCCCCTTGTGCTTCGGGGGCTTCGTCTCGGTACTCCAGTTTCCTCCCCTAGTCCAAAGACATGCATTGTAGGCTGATTGACATTTCCACATTTGTGCGATTGTTCCCTGTGATGGGTCCCGTCCAGGGTGTTCCCCGCCTTGTTCCCAGAGTCCTCTGGGAGTGGCTCCAGGCTCCCCCGTGACCCTGTGTAGGATAAGCGGTATGGAAAATGGATAGATAAATGGATAGATGGAATATTAGCTAGGTATTGTCTTCGTCTGATACTGATAAGATTTCAGTATTGGTAAAGAAAGTGGTATCATGCTGTCTCTAAAAGTTGTTCAACCAATCTAAAATAGTTTTAACACACTTTTATTGTTTTACGTGAACAACAACAAAAAGTTCTAGCTTTTTGTTCATTTAGTAAGACGGGCATGTGTGTGTTGGTGTGAAAATAAAGTATGCTATAAATCACATGCAATCAAGTAACACAGGTGATTTAGATAAATTTTGTAGGCTGATTGGCGTGTCTAAAGTGTCCGACGTGTATGAATGGGTGTGTGAGTGTGTATGTGATTGTGCCCTGCGATGGACTGGCACCCTGTCCAGGGTGTACCTCGCCTTGTGCCCGATGCTCCCTGGGATAGGCTCCAAGTTCCCTGTGACCCTGAAAAGGAGTAAGCGGTAGAAGATAGATGGATGGATGGTTTAGGAGGCTTACTTTAGTTGACTAGAAGTGTGCCATTGCTGTAAGCATCCAATTTTCTTTGCTCTTAGATATGTAAATATTGTGACTGTTCAAGTGACATTTGTTCTGACAGCCCTAATGGAAATACATTATATTTCATGATGGACAAATTATCTAATACATGTTGGTTACACTACAGAAAAAAAAAACAAAAAACAACAACACATAAATCACGATACAATCACTGGGTTAGACAGGTATCAAATTAAAGGAAAAAGCAACATAAAGTGAGTGAGTAAGGTCCCAGAACAGCTTCAATGTACCTTGGCATTGATTCTACAAGTCTCTGGAAGTGTACTGGAGCATTGAACATTGTTCTTCCAGAAGATTTTCCTTCAGTTAGTGTTTTGATTGTATTGATGGAAAGCTCCAATATCCCTTGTAGATGTTCTCTTAGGTTGAATTCTGGAGTCTCCGAAGGCTGTAGCATGTGATTTACATCTTTTCATTTTCATCTCGAACCCTGTGGGTGGGAGCGGCGTCATTCTGGAAGAGACTACACCCACCAGGATAGAAATGTTCCATCATAGGATAAAGGTAATCAGTCAGAAGAGCTGCAGTATTGATTTGCAGTGATGACTCACTCCATGGGGACAAATGGAGCCAAACCATGCCTGCAAAATAAATAAATGCCCTCACAGTATAACAGAGTGACCAGTGACAGAGTAACGAGACAGTGTAAAGCATATGAATGGGGAACTTGTGATTATCATAGTCGAATATATTTAATTAATCAAAGTCAAAAACTGTGAATACAACTGAAGCCCCATCACTTGTACAGGTAAAAGCAAAACCAGCTGAAAAACCAACACAGATGCTGTGAACAGTATTAGGCTTAGGTTTAAGATCATATTTAGTAATTGGAGAAAAGATCTGTGTGTTCATTAATTATAGCACTCATTCCAGCACTCTAGTTGAAAGGCACGATAGGAGTTAGCTGAAGGGACACAGGTGCGTTAGAAAGGATTGATGGAGCTCAGAGCATGAAATATCGCAGTGCTCAGTTATGCTGCGTTAGCGTTCTGAGGTCTTATCAGGCATCTACTAGCCTGCCATCATCATTTAGACGAAACAAGACCGTAAATCGTCATGTGAGCAGCATTACACAGGGACGCTCACATGCACTGAAGCATCACGTCCACCGTATGGTGATTTGTAGACTCAGGCAGCCTAAGCACACTGTTTCATACCATGTGGTTTGCTGGCTTGAGTTATGGTGTGTTATTGCACTGTGTGTGTGTGTGTGTGTGTGTGTGTGTGTGTGTGTGCGCGCGCTCTTTTCCCTAAAGCGTTCCTAGCTCGGTGTTGATGATTTGCCGTAGTCCGTCACACTCATACTGTGCTCTGCATCCAGACTCAGCTGGCACTGCATGACCTATTGAGAGCCCTGCCAGCAAGTCACATGACCATGTTTATCCAATCAGTGATGCATCAGATATGTTGTGCAGAGGCTGCGTCGAGCAGAGAGGCTCAGGCAGGCTGGCTTGTTTATCCAGCCCTGTTTTGCAACCTCCTCAATATTTCATAGCACCGTTTCACCACACATGAGAAGAAAAGAGACAGTGTGTAATTACAGGCAGAATGCAGTTTTCTTTTCACACAGACAAAATGTGGCATCACAAATGTCGTTACATTACAACAGAGCATCTGAACGATGCTCACATGTCTATGTGTGTGTGTGTGTGTTTTGGTGTCTCTGTCAGAGGTTGTGCTCTGAAGGTTTTTCTGAACCATATCTTCTTGAACTTTGACAGAATGGGATCACACTTGCTGTAGACAAAAGTAGTAAAGTTACTTTGTAGTAACACTGAAAACAGTCTTTATATTTTAAATAGTTGTATGTATTGATGGATAGGCTTTTTTTGTCCAAATACACCATCAGAAAAAAGCATGCAGCTGCAGGATTACTTTTTGCAATGCTATTGGTATTTATAGGGGCAATCTAAGAATCATCACCAAAGTTTGTGGCAGAGATCAGAACACAGATGGACAACACCACAAATGTACTATAGGACTTCACAAGAAGAGACAGAAATACGAATGCAGAAAGGGACATCTAATCAAAGGCTTTGCACAGAAAAGGAGAACACATTAGGCTAGTAAACCCTATGTTCTATGACTAGACGATAAACAAGCGCACATGGCAAAATAAATGTACTGGGGACATGCTGCACGGTGGAGATCATGACATTCACAGGTAAGCTAAGGCTTGAGGATAGTGTATTGTGTTTATATTGCTACATATTCTGATTGTAAGCCTTGAACATATTTACTACTATCTAATCCTATCTGAAAAGATATCCATTTAACCACAATTGTGGTGTTTTTAATTTCAGGGTCAGAGCAATCTTAGGTGTTTCTCTGAATATAGTAGTAGTCGCCAAATTGTACAACAACATGTTCTTCATTCAAAACACATGATCCAGCTACCACCTCTTTTCACCTCAGATTCCCCTTGTGTAACTTAGAGAATGAGAGCATAACCCCACCTTTTCACTAGCAAGTGTATCTGAATCAGTTGATCTCTTGTGGATGTCTCACTATCCTTATTTGAAGTTTTAATAGATACTGGAACTAGGAAATGGGGGCATGGTGGCATATTTGTTAGCATGTTTGCCTCAGACTTCTGCACTCTCAGAAAGGATGTGTTAATGTCCTACATTCTTTTTGTGTTATTATTATTTCAACACATGTTCTGGACCTGCCTCAAAGTGAATGTTCGTTGCTTTGAGATTTTGATTGTGACTGTGGAGTCGGACTCCTGAGGCGAGGAAACTAAATGACCACAGGTAAGTTAGCGTTCATCACTATTTAGCGATACTGCTGCTGAAAATGCCTGGCTGAGTTTGTGATATTTAGGCAGGGAGCTCTCGAAAATGTATTCACTGCAAAACAATAACTCAGCGAGTGATAATTAACTTTACCTATCGCTATGGCTTCAAAAGTGAATATCATGTATTGCTTCCTCAGTGTTGGCGTTACACTACTGGTATACAATGAGGGAAAGAAGTATTTGATCCCCTGCTGATTTTGTACGTTTGCCCACTGACAAAGAAATGATCAGTCTATAATTTTAATGGTAGGTTTATTTGAACAGTGAGAGACAGAATAACAACAAGAAAATCCAGAAAAACGCATGTCAAAAATGTTATAAATTGATTTGCATTTTAATGAGGGAAATAAGTATTTGACCCCCTCTTAATCAGAAAGATTTCTGGCTCCCAGGTGTCTTTTATACAGGTAACGAGCTGAGATTAGGAGCACACTCTTAAAGGGAGTGCTCCTAATCTCAGCTTGTTACCTGTATAAAAGACACCTGTCCACAGAAGCAATCAATCAATCAGATTCCAAACTCTCCACCGTGGCCAAGACCAAAGAGCTCTCCAAGGATGTCAGGGACAAGATTGTAGACCTACACAAGTCTGGAATGGGCTGCAAGACCATTGCCAAGCAGCTTGGTATGAAGGTGACGACAGTTGGTGCGATTATTCGCAAATGGAAGAAACACAAAAGAACTGTCAATCTCCCTCGGCCTGGGGCTCCATGCAAGATCTCACCTCGTGGAGTTGCAATGATCGTGAGAACAGTGAGGAATCAGCCCAGAACTACACGAGAGGATCTTGTCAATGATCTCAAGGCAGCTGGGACCATAGTCACTAAGAAAACAATTGGTAACACACTACGCCGTGAAGGACTGAAATCCTGTAGCGCCCGCAAGTTCCCCCTGCTCAAGAAAGCACATATACATGCCCGTCTGAAGTTTGACAATGAACATCTGAATGATTCAGAGGACAACTGGGTGAAAGTGTTGTGGTCAGATGAGACCAAAATGGAGCTCTTTGGCATCAACTCAACTCGCCGTGTTTGGAGGAGGAGGAATGCTGCCTATGACCCCAAGAACACCATCCCCACCGTCAAACATGGAGGTGGAAACATTATGCTTTGGGGGTGTTTTTCTGCTAAGGGGACAGGACAACTTCACCGCATCAAAGGGACGATGGACGGGGCCATGTACCGTCAAATCTTGGGTGAGAACCTCCTTCCTTCAGCCAGGGCATTGAAAATGGGTCATGGATGGGTATTCCAGCATGACAATGACCCCAAACACATGGCCAAGGCAGCAAAGGAGTGGCTCAAGAAGAAGCACATTAAGGTCCTGGAGTGGCCTAGCCAGTCTCCAGACCTTAATCCCATAGAAAATCTGTGGAGGGAGGTGAAGGTTCGAGTTGCCAAACGTCAGCCTCGAAACCGTAATGACTTGGAGAAGATCTGCAAAGAGGAGTGGGACAAAATCCCTCCTGAGATGTGTGCAAACCTGGTGGCCAACTACAAGAAACGTCTGACCTCTGTGATTGCCAACAAGGGTTTTGCCACCAAGTACTAAGTCATGTTTTGCAGAGGGGTCAAATACATATTTCCCTCGTTAAAATGCAAATCAATTTATAACATTTTTGACATGCGTTTTTCTGGATTTTTTTGTTGTTATTCTGTCTCTCACTGTTCAAATAAATCTACCATTAAAATTATAGACTGATCATTTCTTTGTCAGTGGGCAAACGTACAAAATCAGCAGGGGATCAAATACTTTTTTCCCTCACTGTATTGTGTTTATGTTCACTGTGAAATATGGACTGAGGTTATTCTATAATTCTCTGGGTCTGCATTGTATCAGAGGCTCCGAGTTAGGGTTAGCTCACTGGATGCTGTCACCAATCACAGTAGGGATGAGTGATGCTAACATAGACGCTCACTTGAGTTGATAACATTACTTTAGCATACAGTCTGCGGTAACGCTAGACATTCCCATTCCCTTTTTGAAAATTACCAATAACGTAGCTTTACAGCTGTTCACCATGATGTAATACCGAGAATGGGTTAAAAGTGGAATAAAACCCTTCAGAATCTATTGTTTTTAGGAAATAATAATCACCCCACCCTATATGATTTTCCTGTAACAGCACACCCCATTGTATATTATTCCTTACATATTCCAGATATAAAACACAGGAAATAATGGGGTGTAAACAGGGTCAAACAAGGACATCCTTCCCTGCAGGGCCAATTAGTCTCTCTTAAGCCGGGTTCACACTGTACGATTTTGGCCACGATTTGGTCGTCTGAGACAAATTTTGAAAATCCTAAAAGATTCCTATAATCCTAGGGCATAATCTGTAGTCTTTGATGACTAGTTTGATGTGTTCCCTGACAGCTGATTAATGGCTGTTGCGATCAAATGTTTCCTCCGATTAAATTCTGGCAGTGTCAGAAGATTTGATGCACAGTCCCGTAGTGTGGCTTCTCCTACTCCGTCTGAGTCTTCTTGCATGTGTCCGTTTTTCGCGTTTTGACTGTCGTACAGTCCGACGTTAATGACAACTAAGATCCACAGTGTGACATGGCTTACTGCGGGGATCAAGTCAGTACAGTCTGATAAGCAACAGTCTCAAAGGACTATTAAAAATCGCACAGTGTGCACTCGGCTTTAGACTCCCAGTTACGTATGGCTATGGCATTGGTAGAAATCACATTCTTCTGAGACCATGTTTAAAATGCTTTTTAATATTTAAAGGAAACCCAGGATAAGATAAAACCACAGTTATGATGTTTTCTTCCAGGTTTCTGAGGTAAACACTAAGGTTAAGTTTAGCTTTGGTAGGCAGAAGGAGGATACTATGTGGGGAATTGGACAACTTGCGCCTTAGAACTGCTTTGAGGAATGTACTGAATCCAGTCTTCTAGATTAGCATACATTTAAATGCGGCTTGTTTTTCTGCCATCACGTTGCTTGTCACTGTTACAGGAATCACGACACCGAGCTAATAGACATTTGTTGTTGTTGCCTGTTAATGACACGATAGGTTGTAAAAAAAAACACAATAGGTATATCAGGCAGGAAGAGTGGATTGAGTGGATTTAGGAGCTGTCAGTATGTGAGCAAGGCTGGAAACGCAGATAGCGATCATAGCTTCAGGCCAATGCTTTATAATCGCTGAGCTCCTCAATCTGCTACCAGCGCTGTCACAGCAGAATCCCACCGAGACGTGCTCTCTTGCTCCCTCTGTGCTTTTCCTGTGCGTTATTTGAAGACGCTCATGGGGGCGGTTTGTGGATTTTGTGTGTGGGACATACTGAAGGCTCCGAGCTCAGCTTTTGATTTGAATCGTCTCTGTGTACTTAGACAGTTCGGAATGGTAAAGACTGAACTGCTGTGTTGCGTTACATCTCACTCACATCAAATAAATGAACAATATATTACAGATAGGCAGAAATGCTTTATTGTGAAGCAGAAGAACTGCTCCAGAGTCTGCATTAATTTCTGGGCTCCTTCATCCTGATCTGAGTGAATCATCATCATTTTCCCCTTCAGGCATTTCAGCTGCTGGTTGTGCACATGGCCGCTGGCTTCCTTTTAGAGCTACTATTAGAAGAAAAGATCCTCAAGGATTATTTGGATGATTCTAAGTAGAATTGTTTCTACTTGGAGAACCGTCTGAAAGATTGAAATATTCATTGCTGCTCCGGAGGGTTCTTCACACTAAAAATATTTGGAGCACTGGGTGTGAGGTGGGAATACACCTTGGATCCCAGTCTATTGCACGACACCATGCACACACACATACACACACTCTTTCACACCTGGGAAAAATACAAATTAGTGTATCCAACCCACCTACCGGCATGAGAGGAAATCTGAGAACCCAAAGAAAACTCAAGATCAGAGCAGAAGAAGACCAGGTGATGATTTTACAATCTTGAACTTTATGTACATAATAAGAATATCATTTCTATCCTTACTTATTTATGTTTATACCTCCTGCCCGCTGTACACATGCTTTAAACACTAATATACCTTCTCACAGACACAACACTTCTTATGTAACTGCAACAGTTGCATATAGCTTTGTCCACAGTAACTAAGTAAAGAATAAAACATGACATGGCATGCTGTTATAAGAAATAATCAACAACATCTGGTGCGATGCAAAGCAGAGGGCAGATTATTTTCTTAAAATAGCACCTGTCGTGTTTTATTCCACTTATACCACAGTGATTTACCAGTGATTGCATGTTTTATTCATAAAAGCATGACATGTCATACTTTCTATCTGTTTATAATTAAATGTAATGTTGTTAGTTTCTGTTATCACTCAATGCGCTGACACTGGAGACTCCTTCCATAAAATGCCCTCACAGAAAACTTACACATTTTTCTTTGTTTAATAACACGTGTGAATTAGCTGTTACTATAGATTTGCTAACATATTAATGTCAACCTGTGATTTTTAATTAGAGCTGACAATGTTTTTTCTTTTTTCTTTTGACCAATCAGAATCAAGAATTCAGCAGCACTGTGGCATAGGCTTTAATAAACAGGTCAAGCACTCGTTCAATTTTGAGCTTATGAGCATTATTTTGAGGTATTACACCATGCGTTTACATTACAATCTATTTATGAATGTAATAGTATTAAATCTGATAAACTAACTAAGTTTAGCCTCTTTAATTCTCCAGTTTGTGTTTCAGAATAATGGACATATTTACAATTCTTTTTGATAGTATAGGATATTTACTTAATAAAACTTGCATCATATCTTAGGGGCTGCAAAGGAGAAGAGGCAGTTATTGTGGTAAGCACATATCCTGTATATCAGCCTCTGCTTGTCAGATTGGACTTTTTTTTTGTGCCTAAGGACACCTTATATAATACATAAATCCCAAACAGACCATTATTTCTTCATAGCTAAAATGCAAATCATATTGTGTCAGAGATGTGTCAAACCCTAAAAAGACAGTGTCACAGAAAAGCCGTCTCTTATGTAACTAAAAATAGTATAAACCCTTGTCCATGGTGACTAACAGCAAGTCAGCGGTGCTAGTCATCAGCAGGGATCATCAACGATTTATCCTGTGTCTGCCCAGCCTATGCCTTGTGCTTCAACTTGTTAAACCTAATACTGTGATTTTTATAAACTAAACTTTAACTTGGCTTTTACTCTGACAGTTCAGCGGCTGTCTTCTCGACCAAAGTTACACGAAGCCACAGCCTGTAATTGCTGCATTTGATATATTTTTTTCACATCGCATTAAAATGACATTAATATTGCACTTTGAGATCTTTCTATCTGCTGTATAAAAAAAAAGGATGATGAGAGTTGAGGGGCAATCGGCTGTGCATCAGGATTTTTAATCTTCTCGGTAGAACGAGGACACTGTAATCTTCGGTTGTGATTTAGGTAGGTACAAAGTGGTTCGGTTGATTTGGAATTTAATTGGAATTTTGCATAACTGATTAGAACTGAAAGCAAAAGAGCAATGCTTTTGATTAAAGCATCTCAAGTGGCTTGTCTCTGATGAAAGGCAGGTGGACTGTAGTCAATGCCCCATGAAGACTCAGTTAAAAGCAGATGGGTTCCTATGAATAGACATCCTGTTGGAATGGTGCAATGCCATGCCTAGCCTTTCCTCTACGGCCTTCTCGTGGACTTTTACTGGTTTTGGCCCATTACCCATCATTCCCCATCACCACCTGTCCCTATCCTGTTGACGTTCCAGGCCTTGCCATCTGACTGATCCTTAGTTACATCTGTATAGGATGAGCACTTCGTTCCCAAATTCTTGTTGTTCATGAGATCATTAGCAGGAATTTAATCAATTATGCAGTGTCCTTGATTATTTATAGATCAAGCCAGAGATCTGGATGCACCTTGATGTGTGGAAACAAGTCAGCCAATGGAAACACTCTGCTGTGCCTGGCAGTAGCCTTTGATTGGCTCAGCTCAGTGCCTCATTTGAAATCCATGACTGCTCCAGGAGCCATTAAAGTCTTTATAAATCTTCACCGTGCCGGGGTCAGCATACTAAAACATCCTAGCTGCTGTAGTAATGCAGTCTCTAGGACACTGGCAGTGACGCTCTCCTGAGCCGAAACGTATGCATATGTGTGTTTCTTCTCTACTTCAGCATCACATTATCGCACGACCCCTGCCTTTCTCCTGCTGTCCCTTTCTCAGGAAACCCCATATGCTCGAACTGTCAGAGCAGGTGGCTGTCAGTTGGAGAAGAGGCTTTCAGCATGACCTGTGATAACATACCGACACATACTCGATACGCCCACACACACACGATGAAGACTTTTAATGCTAGCGTCTTGTTAGACCAAGGCTCCCGGTGAATTATTCATTTTTCCCATTTCACTTTAGGGAAGAGAAAAATCACGCCATTTGCTGGTTTTGTCACCTCAGTGCTGGAGAGTCATTCAGAGATGATTAATACTGTGATTAATAGGCCTTCATTGCCTTTTACTTGATTCCTATCTTGAGGAGCATAACATTGACACAGTCCTGGGCTGCATTGACTCGCTGACATTAATCACTAATTCTGTAGTGAGAGGATCACTGGAATATGATCCTTTTTCTCTTTCTATGTCTTTCAGCCACCGTAGAGGTGATTTTTAAAGTGCAGGATGACATTAAGACACCGTTTCAGGGCAATATGTGTGTGATTGCGTGTGACAGTACACATTTTCTGCTGCGGTATATTATGACTGCTTGGCTGTCTTCCTCTATGACCTCAAAAAAACCAAACCCAGATTCACATTACTGTTTTCTTTCTTATTTTTCATCCCTGCCTATGATGACTCATGAGCTTTGCACAATGTTGCAGATTTATGCTGGTCATATTTTAAACTGTTCCACATTTCCATATGAGAGTCAGTCGTTTTGCATGGGAACAGAAAAAAAAAAGTCTCAACTGTTCATCTCAGTCCTCATTAAAATGCTCAGTAAAACAAGTCAAGTATTATTTTATTTCATCATTTTAACATTATCATACTGCATACTTAAATTTTTATTTATACATTTAATTTCGAGTAATGTCAAGTTTACATACTTTTTGGACAAAATAAAGTAAGACAAAAGACAAAGGTATTTAATTTATAGCAAGCAACAACACATTCAGTGTCTATGTACTATTGGATGGGATGCATTTCATCCCGAAATCCATCTGTTAAGTAATGTTGCCAGAGGTCGTCTAAAGTAATTATGAAATGATTCACATGAGATAAGTGATCTTTGTATTTTGGAAGTAGGGCTGGGCAGTACAGATAAAAAAAAATTATGACGATATAATGTTTCATATCATTTGGTATCAATAATTATTGATAAATTTGAATCTTTTTTAAACAAAGACCAGTAGAAAAAAAGATTGAATTTAATAACTGTGTTTTTAATTTACCCACTTTATTAAGGCAAACAACAAATATTTTTTAGTTTTAACAGTCAAAAACAAAATAGAATTTAAACAAATATCTTCTGTTATATCTTAAATGTGTCACGAAATGGGGGGTTGAGATGGATGCAAGTGCAGATAAAAGTTTTATTAGAGATAGGCAAACAAATCCAAATCAAAAGGCAAAGGCGTGATAATAAACAGGCAACAGGTCAAGCGATTGGCAAAATTCCATAAACGAGGCAAGACAGAATCAAATAACGAGGATGAGAACAGGATCAAAACTGTGGCACGGATATGAGGAATAAAGGCTTGGCACCAAGTCGAAACTTACACTCAATACTTCGCAATGAACAATCAGTATGTTTACATGGACAACAATTATCCGATATTAACCTAACAATACTCTAAGAAACTACCATGTAAACAGCAATTATTGATTACCTTAATCCGACTAAAGTCATACTCGAAGTAAACACAAATCGAAATAAGACATGTGGGGTATTCCTATTTTAGTCGCATTATCGAAGTGCATTATAGACATGTAAACACCTTAAATCACACTATTAATGTCGTGTGGGACTTTTCACTGCATTTTGCAACATTACACGTACACACAGGGCAGTGCTAAACTGCTATATAGTAGGTTAAATACATGTATTTCAGCTACTATATAGTAGGTAAGTACGCGGTCTGGGACGCAGCCCATGGCTTCAAGCAGTCGTCTATTTACATGTATAGCATGACAAATAATTAACTGCACTTGAAGCATTCGTAAAATTAAAAATGAAACACCCAAAACTGTATACAGTACCATAACGAAGACGAACTGTATGTTGATACGTGAAATTCTGGAGGGAACGTCGGACGGCGTGGCGCGGTGACGTAATGACGTGTGCCGTTAATCGATTTATGTTCTATAACATGTAAAACGGGGACATGAAAGGAGTATTCTAAAAGTGACTCACGTAAACACCTTAATCACAATACTGTCTTATTCAGAATAAGGCCAATAATTAGATTACTGCTGTCCATGTATACATAGTCAGTGATGCACGAGGGGTTTAAATCACAAATGTAATCAAGGGTGAAACACAAAACAGCTGAGAATAATGATGACACATAAGGGAAACAACCAATGACAGTACAGGGGCAGAGACAGGGCAGAAATCATAACAAAACACACGTGTCAATAGTCAATGTCACTGAAAACCCCGGAAGAGCGCGCTTTGAACTTCGAGCTTCGAGCTAGCGTGAGGGGAAACCATGACAATATGAAGATTAAATAAACAAGTGTTAAAGAAACTCTTGAACTTAATAAATAAAATGTAATGTAAAAGGCAAACTTTGAGGGAGATCAACATCGCATTATAGCACAGAATGTGACTCGGGTTTGTGCTCAGCCTGTTAACCTAGCCTTGTATAAAACTTTCACTTTAACACTTACTTCTGGATAACACTGTGCTGAGGTCTGCGTCTGACGAGTTGAGCTCCTGCTCTGAGGACACTCACTGTCCTCCCCAGAGCCGACATTTTAACAGAAAACACAAAAAGCGGCAGAATGTCACATTTCTTGCTTGCTCGCTGTTCAGAGTCACACACACTGTACATGTTCGGAGCACTGCGCATGCGTACTACAAGTCTCTCACAGCTTGTTTCTCCGTACTTGGCTGGGGCATTTTTTTTGCAAAACTTACACACAACGGTGTTCTGATGTTGGTCAGACAAAAAGAAACCAAAAAAACTGCCACACTGGTGAACTGATCTCCTCGGCAGTCTCTGAACTCATTTTCGCGTGTGTTCTGATGTCACATGGTGATGACGCAACCGAACCCCACAGATACGCAACTTGTTATTGGCTGTTTGCTTAGCACACTCCTTTATCAAGGCATATGATAGGCTGTTTATGATCCAGGGCCGGCGAACGATTGAGGGTTGTTCATGCAACCAAACATCATGTTTGTTTACATATTATCGAGCATTATACCGAACATTTTTTCTATTGTTACGATAAACGTGTACCGTCAATAAATACCGATACTGTTTTATCACCTATCCCTATTTGGAAGTTTTGAAAAGTGCTCGTTTTCTGAAATCTATAACAACATTTATGAGTCATTGAGCACAATCCAAAAAATCCTATTCATTACTGAGTATTTTGATGTATTACCTATTATCTCTGATTCTGTTTCTCCAGATGAGGGCCAGATCGAAACATTGAATCATTCTGCTACATCACCAATCCCCACTGGGTCTTCAAACATCTCCTCGTCTCTCTCTCCACTAGAAGAAGATGGAGATCCTCTCCTGCAGTCACACTCTGCACCAGCAGAGACAGTGTCAAGCACCAGAGAGCAGGCTGTCTTCTCCTCCGTGCTGACAGTGAGGGCCAACTCGGACTCGCTGGTGCAATACCCGGCCTCTCCTCACGCAAACACTTACAATCTCACCAATCACAAAATCCAGGAGGATCCGCCGTCTAAAGCTCCGCAACCTCCAACCAAGAGTGCGCTAAGCACCGGCTCAGGTACAGAACCTGCAGCGTGGATGTGATATAAATGTGTGTGTTTAATAGTGCTGCTGTGTGTGTGAGGTTAACTGTGATCAAAATGGTTTTGTTCGCAGAAGTTCTGCTGACTTGATGTTGTCGTCTGTGCTTTTGTCCTCGTCGTGTCCATCATCATGATCATCCTCATGCTTGAAAATCCTTGTATGTTGATCACCCTTATCATTATCATCATGTGTTGACTTGTTCTCCTTTGTCATCGTGTATGAGTGTTCATAACACTCATAGTGTTCCCTCAGCCATTGACCTTTAAAGTCACAATCAGGAATTTTAATGATTTCTGTCAAGAACATATCTTATGTTCTTGATGAATATCTTATGGGGTCTATCAAGAACATGTCTTAAAACACTGATTCTTGTTGATAGCATGACGTAAATGTTCATTATCAAAACTCAGAACTTTTATGTGTACCAAAAAGACAAAAACAAATTATTTACAAACATCCAACTGTAAATTCACCTAATGGAAGCTTGGTTTTTGTTGTTACCAGCTATTTGAAAATCCCTGTTTGTGACTATAAAATCTCCCCTTAAATTGTTTTCAAACCTGTCTTGCTTGCCTGTTATTGAATGTTGAGAAGAAGAAAATAACATTTTGAACTGCTAAATAAGAAATACAATAATTAGGGGCAATAATTAGATTGCAATTTTTGATTTATTAAAGAACGACACATCAAACTTTTCCCCATTTATAGTTTCATTTAATGTTGTTGAACATCCATGAAACAAGTTGGTTACTCTGTTATGACTTATGTTATACAGCTATAAACACTCACTGACTTACTAGATTTTCTTTTTTTCCTTTCTATTGAGATTATTAAGATAAAAAAAGTCAGCTTTTTGTTATGTTACAAATAAGTCCTCTACCCTGAAGACGTTTACATGGCAGAAAAACAGCGCTGACATTGGAGACTCCTTCCATGAATGTAAAATAAACTTCTCCTACAGAAAGCCATACCATATCAATGATTAAACATTACTTTGTAAAATAACAGCACGTTTTCATAAATTGTGTAGTGCAGGGGTGTCCAATCTAATCCGGAAAGGGCCGGTGTGGATGCAGTTTTCATTCCAACCAAGCAGAAGCCACACCTGAGTCTATTGCAAGCCAAGATCAACTGATTAAACAGGTGGAATCAGGTGTGGCTCCTGCTTGGTTGGAATGAAAACCTGTACCCACACCGGCCCTTTGCGGATAAGATTGGACACCGCTGGTGTAGAGTGTCCAATTTAAGAGGCCACTGATAACTGCCTGTTGCTATAGAAACTATATCATATTAGAATGAGTGCATTAATATAAATCTGTGAATTGTCTTGTAGCCAGAATTATTGTCAAAGCTGTCTTTATGGAAAATTAATCAACATTTTCTGACCTATCTCATTTGAGAATTCAACAGTGTTGTGGTATAAATGGCATTATTGAGGGTTCTTTGGATAGTTAAGGATTCTTAGCTTACTAAAAGCTTAGTGAAACACTCCACTGTAAAGTTCTACATAGAAAGCAGACCCATAGAGACCCTCAATCGGAAGGACAACAGAAGAACCCTTGAGAACCAATAAAGGTTCTAGGTTTAACTTATTTATTTATTTATCTATTTATTTATTTATTTATTTATTTATTTTAACAAATATCAGCAATGATATCTGGTTTTGAAACAGAATAACCAATAAGATCCATTTTCAGGATTGCATAACTTTGAGTTGAGTAAAAACAAAATAAATACATTTCAGAGAGCCTGTAGCAGCTCAGAATACCTTCTCTTTTAGGATCATACAATGACAAAATGTAAACTTCATGTGTTTTCAATGAACATCCAAACAACTGTTGTCTTCTTTCAGAAGAGGCTCCTTCTATGAACCCAGGCCTTCCCACGGCACCTGGTACCTCCATCTTACCACTGGAGGAGACAGAACCTGCTCACACAGATCATGTGACCAGCTCAGTCTCCACCTCCACCTTGCTATCCAATAGTACATCTCCAGGAACAGAAAAAGTTGGGAAAACCTCAATCGAACACCCCAACCCTGACACTGTGACCAGTGACAGTCTCCAGCTCACCACGGTGACCACCACCATGACCACACCATCAACTGTGACTGACATGACTGTGACTCCTCCCAGTACGAGTCCCATGACCACAGAGGTTCTTACCACAAAAGCACCACCCACGACTACCACCGAAACTACAACGATTGCGACGGAGCCTCCGACAACACCGACGACTACAACTACCACAACAACAACAACGACTACGACAACCACACCAACAACAACGACTACAACGACTCAAAGCTCCACTGTAGCTACATCTAGAAGCACCACTACCAAGCAGAGCACCACCACTGAGAGCTCACCTCCATCCTGCAACATCACGGAGAGGCTGTTGGTCCGAACGGGTGAGTCCGGTCCCTCAGTTCTCGCTTCAGTTTCAAAGCAGAAAGGCAAGCTTATTCATTAGCCTCAATTTCTCAGTTACTAGGATACTGATTTACTTTAAGATAAGCATTTTTGTTTCTTGTGTCCTGTATTATATTTTGATTTTTATTTCTTTTGGGATCTTTTTTTTTGGAAGTTGAAAAGATGCTATATCATCTATTTCTCCAGCCTACTACTTTTCCCTCTCTACTTTCTCCTTTACTCTTTCCTCTTTCATCTCTTCAAATATCTCTCTGCACTTCTCATGCTTTATATTCCTCTCACTATCCCCTCCCCTCTCTCTCTCTTATCTGCCTTTCTGTATTTTTCTCTCAGTCTGTTTATGCACCCCACCTCTTTATCTCACTCTTATTCCCTTGTTCCTTTTCCCACTCTCTTTCTCTGTCATTCTTCCTATCTCTCTTTTTCTCCTTCTGTAGCTCTATCTTTTGTTACTGCAAATTTGTGCATGTTTACTGATCTGTAACTTATTTGCATAATTTAATAACATGCCATAGAAAATGTATTGTATTTATTTGTACTTTCAAGAAGTGTTTTCCCCCTAAAATGAGTACAGGAAAAAATAAGGCGCTTATTAGCATGTATTAACAGGACTTAAGAGGGCTTTGTGAAATTTGGCCTTTTCCTATATTTAGGTGCTTGTTTGTTTTTTAAGTTACACTGAGAAAAAAGTTTAATCTGTACATGGAGCAGCATCTTAAGTTTGGCAGTAATAAGAATCCGACCTTTTTACAAGCAGTTCAAAGTCACTGAATTTGTCACATAAGGAATGTCACATAAGGAGCCGCCATAATTGGCCAGAGCTGCAAACTAATGCTGTTTAGTCAACTTGAAGATAGAATTAACACATTTATCTTTGGATTTTATTAGTAATGGATAAACAATTGGGGGTGTGCTGTTATAGGAAAATTATGAGCGATGGGGTGACATGGGCCTCGTGCGAAATGGAGTTACTGTTACCACCCCAAAGGTGATAATTTTTCTATAACAGCATGTCCCAAATGTCCCTGTGAATGAGCTGTTACTACAAATAATAATTTATTAGAGCAAGCACATTAACAAAAACCTGTGATTTGTCTTGTAGCCGGAACTACTGTCAGAGCTGCTATTATAGAAAAGTAATCTTCTAAACACTGTCTAACCAATCAGATTTGAGAATTCAACAGCACTGTTGTATAATATTCAGTTTTACACCAGCCGATTCCAGTTACATTAACGTGGGAGCAACAAATGACAAAACCCTGATAACATAAAAAGACATCACAAGTATGGTTGAGAAGCAACAGCTATGATTTGACACTCAAATGTGTCAACTAATGAATTTTAATGAACATCAGAGGGTCTGCTAATAAATATTAATGACTAGTGTGCAGTCTCAGTTGAAGAAACAGCAGTTTATTAAATAAATATACATAGACTTCATTTTCAGAGTAAAAATTCTGATTAGGTCCTGATGAAACCAAACAGACTAAGTGACTATTATCAGTCAAAAAAAACCCCCACATTTACTATATAGAGTGTATAAAATACACCTAGAGCTTTTAACTTCTGAGACCATGGCTGTGTCTGATTGGCTGTGTCAGAAATTGTCACACATTAACATTATTTTTAGTTTCATAGGAAAAACATGTATGTTTATATATGTTTATATACATATATGAGTTGCAGTGATGTTCTGGAAATAAAATGGAAATTTGTGCAGCTTTCAGGATAGCCAGTCTGATGAGGATGTTATAAATTATTTCTTGAGTGCACATTCTTGGGTGCAAGCAACAGTAAGGAGGCGCCAGTATACACTTGACACAGGGTTGATCTTTATTCTGTGCACATGAGCCAAGCACCATCATCCATCCTGCAGTCCTCTGGCACTGGTGTTTAAATGGCTGGTGGATAAGGCAGAGGAAAAAATATGGAGGAGGACGTGAAGTGAGGCATGGTGCTATCATGACCTTTATCACACCAAAATGCAGGAAGAGAGGGGCCCAAGCACTTTCACACAGTCAAAGCAGTAACAAAAAAACCTCAAACAAAGTAAAAGTGAAGAAAATGGCTTACAAGCACTAATCCTGTACATGGGTGGAAAAAGTACAGAGAAATTATACTATAGTGAGACTTTAGATAATGAGTCAAAATCTTATTCCATTAAAACTGAAAGTATTCAAACAATTTACTTAATTGAAAGTTAAAATGTTGCCAATTTTAAGCGTGGACAAGTATTAAAATGTAAATGTTTTTTAATTAAGACACAGCAGATGAAAAATTGGCACAATTCTTGATATTTTTTCTACATTGACTGGATTCTTTAAACTGAAATACAAATAAAATGCATGACAGCTCATTCTATGCTGAATGCATTCATGTACACTATAGCATACAGCCATTTGCTAGATGTGAGAAAAAGTGACCTTCAAGCCTCTTTGAAGGTCTAAATAAAAATGTAAGAAGTGAAACATAAGGGTTTTTTTTAAAAATGTAATTAAGGAGGAATACAAGTATTAAATTTCAGAAATGCTCAGGTAATATAGAAATACTTCAAAATAATACTTAAATATAGTAACAAAGTACAATTACTCTTATGTTCCATCCCTAATCTTGTATGATTCATTGATGCATGTTTGCAATGATTGTAATGATGTAATGTAATGATTCACTTTCATATGCTAAAAAAATCCACACTGTAATAGTTTTAATATACTGTATGTTGTGTGATAAGTCATCATTGTGCTTTTGGTTTACCTTGAAGGTGGTGGGATTCGATCCCAAAAAGAGTTGATTTATTGATTCTAGGCATTGAAAATGAAGAGTCAAGCCAAAGCGTTGGAGTCAATCCTACACACCCCAAATGATTTGCTTTTGCAAATACACAACACGCAAAATGAATTTAGCTTCCAAGTGGTTTTTTTTTTTTTTTTTTTTGACAGCACCAGCTAATGGATATTGGCATTTATTTTGAAGTTGACTGATCGAAATTGAACAATAATCTCCCAGTGATTCAGACCATTGGCCTGTTGGTTACATTGACCTACAGTATAGTGCGCAAAAATATTTACAGAATAGCGTCACCTTGCTTTTTTGGTGTCTGATTCGGTATAAGCACTTCATAATATTCTCATACCTGATAAATGTCAGTAATATTGTATTGTAGTTAGTTATCTATTATTTATTTGAGAGTTTTATAGCAGTATTACTTTATTAAAATACTGAAATATTAAGATACTTCAATAATCAAAATAATTCAATAAATTTAACAATAGAAAAAGGTAGATTGTGAGCAGCATCTTATGTGTGTGTGTGTGTGTGTGTGTGTGTGTGTGTGTGTGTGTGTATGTGTGTGTGTGTGTGTGTGTGTGATCCTCCTCCAGTTCTGTCTATCCAGATGAAGAGGAATTATCTGGAGAGTGGACTGAGGCAGAGCTTGGTGAAAGGCCTAACCCTGGCACTTCAGAAGGCCTTTAACGATTCCAAGGTCCACATCCAGGTAATTTAGTGTAATTTAATGTACCATTTAGCATTTTTTTTCTTGTGAAATCTACACTGAGGAGAGCACAGGGAAAAGGAACACTAAATAAAATAATTAAACGAACGTCCATGAATGATTTTGTTGCCATTGGAAACTGCCTAATATCCTAATATGTATGTGTACCTAATATGCACATCCTGTAATCCAGAGCTTTCTATTTCAAACAAAACATCATTTCACGTTTGCAACAGATTCCCCATCAGTGCTTCAATCAAACACAGAGTCTGATGGGTATTTGGATTTGTATCACCACTGAACCATGGGAATTGTAGTTTTGCGATGAAGTGTATGGTGGGTGGTGTGTAGGCAGTGGCGTGGGAAGTGTTTGCGTTGCACACACTGTCTTCCCCACATTGTGCGAGAACATGTAGAGCAATTTCCTCTCTTTGTAAGCATCTGGGAATCAGTGTATAAAGCTTTGTGTAAACCGGCATCTTCTCACATTCGAAGGGTGTTTTCTCACCTATTAGGCTTTGCTGAATCAAAATCAGAGGGAAATTGATACTTGTGGTCCATTGTATTCTATTCAAATTTCACACCATACAGTTTGAAAAGGACCAGAAAAAGAAAAGTGGTAGAAGGCTAAAAAAAAGTGCTCATTAAGGGTTCTTGGATAGTTTTGACTTTTAAATATTTTATACTTGTAACCTCTTCTGAAAGGAAAATCTTCTGCTGTAGGGATCCACATTGAACCATTAGGTGTTTCCACAGAGGAACCGACTGGAGAACCCTTTAAGGTGCTAGATGGAGCACGTTTTTTGAGTTTACAAATAAAATAAAAAAAATGTGCCAATTATAAAAGCACTTATAATTGTAAGTAGTCCAAGTATGCTTAAAGATCATCAACCAATCACAGAGAATGCAGAGTCAGGGCTTAATAATAACTAGATAATGAAATAATAGTTTCAATAAATATTAAAGTGCTAAAATGGTTCCCAGAATTTATTCCTTGTGTAGATATTCAGAATACTTCTGCACTCCGGTTCTACCATCTAGCACTCAATTAACTTAATTATCTGGCATGTCAAAAATGTATTTCGGCAAAACATAATACATATAGTCACTCAATGTTTTCTTTTGAAGTTATTAAGACATAAAAAAAAAGCAGAAATCACGAAGTGCAAACTCCTTTGTCCTGAAGACTTTCCCACATCTGAAAAGTTACAGCTTTACCTCTGACTGTTATAAAGCACCGGCACTAGAGACTCCTTCCATAAATCTAAAACAACGGCCATGCTGGAATAGCAATCGGAAAACAAAGGCTGAGAATTGTCACTGTTGTTAAGTTAGGAGTGAGTCTTTGGTAATGTAACTCATCATGTGGTGGAGTTTGTAGTCAACTAATACTAATTGGATTAAGAAAACTCGCTGTTATGTAACAAAGAAAAAAGTAGAATCATTGATATGTTGAAACTTTTTTAGGAGACATTTATTTAATATCAGCGCTTTATAATATTCATGATGTTTTCCACCATGAGAAAGTCTTCAGGACAGAGGAATTTGTGCTTTGTGGTGTTTTGGTAAAATAACAGGCTGCGTTTTTGTTTAAAAAAAATAAAATAATTAATGTCACGAGGTGGGGGCACGGTGGTTAAGTGGTTAGTACGTTTGCCTTGCACCTCCAGGGCTGGGGGTTTGAATCTGCCCTGTGTGCGCAGATTTTGCATGTTCTCCCCATGCTTCAGGGTTTTCCTCCGGGTACTCCAGTTCTGTCCCCCAGTATAAAGATGTGCGTTGTAGGCTGATTGGCATTTCCAAAATGTCCATAGTGTGTGAATGAGTGTGTGAGTGTGCCCTGTGATGGGTTGACACCCACCCTGTCCAGGGTGTCCCTCGCCTTGTGCCCCGAGTTCCCTGGGATAGGCTCCAGGCTCCCCCGTGACCCTGTGTAGGATAAGCAGTACAGAAAATGGACACTGTCAAGAGAGAGAGAGAAAAAAGACTGGGCTGGTGTAGGAACGACTGTTTATAGCTGCTATAATGTGATAAGAGGAACAAGCTTTTTGATGTTCTGCGGCATTGAATGTAACTATAAATTGATAGCATTGTTCACTAATAAATAAAACATTTTAATCGTTGGCAAATAACTGTGATATAAGAGGAATAAAACACTTCAGAATGTGTAGTTATAGGAAAATAATCCACTTTGGGGTAGTAACCCTAACTCTGTAACTCCGCCAAGTTTAGTTATTTATTAACTTTATTAACATTACACTTATCAAAGTTAATGAAGTCTAACAACCTCAGCTTTGTTATTATTGCACCAATTCATCCATATGACTGTTTTAAAGTCTTGTTGTGATTTAAAACTGTATAAGATCATTAATAGTCAACAAACTTTTATGCTTTGTAAAATCCTCTTGTCTTGTGTTATTCAGCATAGCTTTAAGGAACACTGGGACATTGAACTGAATGGTGATGAACATTTGAACAGATCCTGAGTGAGGAATTGTTTTCTTGCTATCTGTAATTATCAGGAAAAAGGGAAATGCGCTATATAACGGTAAACGAGTATGACATTGAAGATTGTTGTTATTGCTGGTTGAAGAGAGTGTCAGTGTCTGTTCTACCCACCACACGAGTGACTCAACCCGAGAATTAGAGCTGTCTGCTATCGGAGAACACTGCTCCTGGAGCTGTCTGTTTGTCTCTCGCCCACGCTTTCCTCTCTCTCTCTCTCTCTCTCTCTCTCTCTTTACCAATCTCTCCTTATCTATTTTTTTGTATTCTCTCTATCCATTTCTGCCTGTTTCTACATCCTGTCTCTGTATCTCACTCTTTTGCCTTTCAAGCTCTACTTTTCTTCTCTTTTTCTTCTCTCTCTCTCTCTCGCTCTCTTTCTTTTATCAGTTTCTACGTCTCCTTCTGCAGCATCTCTCTTGATTTCCCTATCTCCTCACCTCTTTCCCTTTTTCCATGATTGTAAATTCCTCCTCTCTTTATATCTGTCTATCTCCATCTCTCTTACTTGCTCTTTCTCTCACTATTCCTTCCTCCTCTCTCCTTATTTCCTTTTCTGTATTTTTTTATCAGTCTGTGTATGCATCCGTCTTCTATATCTTACTCTTTTTCCATGCTCCATGCCTCTCTTTCTGCCTTTCTCCCTATCTCTTCTTAACCAGCCTCCCGTGTCTTCCTTACTCCCTCCTCCCATCTCTCTTTCTCTTTTTCTGCATCTTCCCTCTCCATTTTTCTCTTTCTCACACTTTCTTGTTACTCACGTCTTCCTCTCTACTTCTTTCCATAACCCTCCCCTTTGATCAGTATTTTTTCTCTCTTTTTTCTTTCTCTCGTTTCTTTCATCCTCTCTTTCTATGCTTACCTATGTACAAATGTATGTATGTAGAACTTCTTTTTCCTCTCTTTTCTGTCTCTATTTCTACACTATTTCTGTCACTTTCTTATAATTTCCTCCCAGACTCACCTTTTTACTTTTGTTAAACAAACTGTGTTACACAGATAAACACAAATGTGGCCTCTTGCAGCTATACATAAGAGCAAATAAATCCTACACAAATATATTTTAATACATAATTAAGGAAATAAACGCTTGGGGTATGTTTTTATAGGAATATAATCAATGATAGGGTGGATGTGATGCAGCACAAAGTAAAGTAGAGTTACTGTTACCACCCTGAATTGATAATTTTCTTATAACAGCATGCCCTGAAGTGCTTTATTCCTCTTATACCTCAGATTATTCCCTCAGGAACAGCTTTTTTTTTTCTCAGGCGAAAAAAAGCTTAGACTGATAAAGACTGGTTCCAATTATTTTAGAGTGATTCAGACTGATTTAGACTGTTTTGGAGCGATTTAGAATGTTTAAAAAATCATTAAGATTTGTTCAGACTGATTCAGACTGTTTCAGTGTGATTCAGACTCATACACCGTGTTTCAGTCTGATTCATACTATTTCAAACAGTCTAACTGTTTGAAACTGATTCAGACTGATTCAGAATGATGCGACTGGTTTAGACCAATTTTGAGTGATTCAGACTGATTTAGATTTATTCAAACTGATATAGACTGGTTCAGGCTGATTCATATGGACTCAATCTGATTTATGCATGTTCAGTCTGATTCACACTGCTTGAAATTGATTCAAAATTTTTTGGACTGAATCAGAATGATTCGGAATTGTTTGGACTGGTTCAGACAATTTCAGACAAATTCATACTGATTCAGACTGTTTCTGAGTGATTCAGAGCGATTCAGACTGTTCCAGACTGATTCAGACTGTTTCTGATGGTTTCTGACTGTTTCTGACTGATTCAGAGTGATTCTGACTGTTTCAGACTGATACAGACTGTTTCTGATTGATTCAGACTGTTTCCGACTAATTCAGACTGATTCAGACTGTTTCTGACTGATTCAAAGCGATTCAGACTGTTTCTGACGGTTTCTGACTGTTTCTGACTGATTCAGAGTGATTCAGAATGTTTCTGACTGATTCAGACTGTTTCTGATTGATTCAGACTGTTTCTGACTAATTCAGACTGATTCAGACTGTTTCTGACTGATTCAAAGCGATTCAGACTGTTTCTGACTGATTCAGACTGTTTCTGACTGATTCAGACTGATTCAGAATGTTTCTGACCGATTCAAAGCGATTCAGACTGTTTCTGATTGATTCAGACTGTTTCAGACTGATAGAGTGGTTCAGACTGATTCACACAACTGCAGAAGCACAAACTGAGCCCACATACCCACTGACGCTGTATGTAGCACTAATCTTGTGTGTTTGTCTCAGCTGGAGCGTGATGTGTGCACAACCTCCAATGTCACTCTGGGATATTACGTCATGAGTGAGAAGACAGTGTACATGGCGATGGCGGTGGTGGAGACTCTGACCTCCCATGGCTTCGATAAGCTCCTGAGTGACCTCAGACAGCATGCACCTGTGGTGTTGGCCGTCCCGGTCCCCGTAGCTTCCTGGCAGTCCGCTCCAGGCATCCACCTGCAGATCAAAACGGGTGAGACTGCACATTCTGTTGGTGATAGATTGTATACTGTGTGTGTGAGATGAATGTTGTTGGTGCTTGGGCTTTATCAGAAAATTGAGGGTTATACAAAAAACATTACAGCGGATTCAAAACTGGTAGAATTCCTCACAAAATGCTGATTATAGCAGTAATATTGAGATTTGAGGTTTCTTTCCATGCCTATAGTAACACTTAGTGGACCAAGCATTATATCGTAATCTGTATTTGGGTGGCTGTGGCTAAGGTGGTAGAGCGGGTTGTCCACTACTTCACATGCCGAAGTGTCCTTGGACCAGACACTGAACCCCAAGTTGCTCCCGATGGCAAGCTAGTGCCTTGCATTGCAGCTTTGCTCCCATTGGTGTGTGAATGGATGAATGAGTGTTATATAAGTGCAGACCATTTTCCTTTTATTTCAATCTCATTTTTGTTAAACAATATTGTGAAATTAAAAACGATTCTTAATACTAACCTACAGTATTACAACGCAAATTACCTGGCTAATGTTATATGAAATGTTTTCAGATCACCTAAAGCACCTAGCTGTAGGAACTCCCACTGACAAAGAAATGATCAGTCTATAATTTTAATGGTAAATTTATTTGAACAGTGAGAGACAGAATAACAACAAGAAAATCCAGAAAAACGCATGTCAAAAATGTTATAAATTGATTTGCATTTTAATGAGGGAAATAAGTATTTGACCCCCTCTCAATCAGAAAGATTTCTGGCTCCCAGGTGTCTTTTATACAGGTAATGAGCTGAGATTTGGAGCACACTCTTAAAGGGAGTGCTCGTAATCTCAGCTTGTTACCTGTATAAAAGACTCCTGTCCACAGAAGCAATCAATCAATCAGATTCCAAACTCTCCACCATGGCCAAGACCAAAGAGCTCTCCAAGGATGTCAGGGACAAGATTGTAGACCTACACAAGTCTGGAATGGGCTGCAAGACCATTGCCAAGCAGCTTGGTGAGAAGGTGACAACAGTTGGTGCGATTATTCGCAAATGGAAGAAACACAAAAGAACTGTCAATCTCCCTCGGCCTGGGGCTCCATGCAAGATCTCAACTCGTGGAGTTGCAATGATCATGAGAACAGTGAGGAATCAGCCCAGAACTACACAGGAGGATCTTGTCAATGATCTCAAGGCAGCTGGGACCATAGTCACTAAGAAAACATTTGGTAACACACTACACCGTGAAGGACTGAAATCCTGCAGCGCCCGCAAGGTCCCCCTGCTCAAGAAAGCACATATACATGCCCGTCTGAAGTTTGCCAATGAACATCTGAATGATTCAGAGGACAACTGGGTGAAAGTGTTGTGGTCAGATGAGACCAAAATGGAGCTCTTTGGCATCAACTCAACTCGCTGTGTTTGGAGGAGGAGGAATGCTGCCTATGACCCCAAGAACACCATCCCCACCGTCAAACATGGAGGTGGAAACATTATGCTTTGGGGGTGTTTTTCTGCTAAGGGGACAGGACAACTTCACCGCATCAAAGGGACGATGGACGGGGCCATGTACCGTCAAATCTTGGGTGAGAACCTCCTTCCCTCAGCCAGGGCATTGAAAATGGGTCGTGGATGGGTATTCCAGCATGACAATGACCCAAAACACACGGCCAAGGCAACAAAGGAGTGGCTCAAGAAGAAGCACATTAAGGTCCTGGAGTGGCCTAGCCAGTCTCCAGACCTTAATCCCATAGAAAATCTGTGGAGGGAGCTGAAGGTTCGAGTTGCCAAACGTCAGCCTGGAAACCTTAATGACTTGGAGAAGATCTACAAAGAGGAGTGGGACAAAATCCCTCCTGAGATGTGTGCAAACCTGGTGGCCAACTACAAGAAACGTCTGACCTCTGTGATTGCCAACAAGGGTTTTGCCACCAAGTACTAAGTCATGTTTTGCAGAGGGGTCAAATACATATTTCCCTCATTAAAATGCAAATCAATTTATAACATTTTTGACATGCGTTTTTCGGGATTTTTTTTTGTTGTTATTCTGTCTCTCACTGTTCAAATAAATCTACCATTAAAATGATAGAATGATCATTTCTTTGTCAGTGGGCAAACGTACAAAATCAGCAGGGGATCAAATACTTTTTTCCCTCACTGTACATGGCTAGAATTATTATCGTGTGTGCATGTGTTCATACAGATTCACATTTCATAACATTTCTGATAAATTCGCCACGACAACTTTAAACATACTCTCTTAAATGGGAAATGCGGCAAACCTGAAGAGTGCACACACAGGGTCACCTAGTGTTCAGCTATTTTCAGTTTTTTTATGTGTGATGTTCTCCAAAGAAATCTCTGCTCAGCAGTAGAGCAGTGGCAGGGTTTCAGATATTCTCCTGTGCCTTTTTGATGAATCAGGAAAACTCAAAGGTACATGGATAAAAAGTACAAAAATAAAGTGCACCGAAGAGTCCACCTAGAACTCACAAAGCACACAATTCTCCATCATGAAGACTTTCCCATGCTGAAAAACTTACAGCTTTATGTCTGACTATAACAAAATACTGACACTGCAGACTCCTTCCAAAGATGCTAACATCTTCTTACAGACATCAAATTGTTTTGTTTATTAACAGCATGTTTTTGAATACTATTTTTTGTTACTATAGAAGCAATAAATCATTATAGTGAACGTATAAATATTAATATAAACATGTTACTTGCAGCCGGCTCTACTGTCAGAGCTGCAGTTATAGAAACGGAATCAACACGTTCTGACCAATCAGATTTAATCATTCAGAGTGACTGTGGTATAGATATTATTAAGCTACATTGCTAGATCTTTATGTTTAATAATAAATGTAGAAATATATGTCTATTGTACACTATTGCATATTCAGAAAAGTTTCAGTCATGAAGGATTTTTTCACTGTTATGATTGTTAACTACCTGAATGTGTCCTGGATCAGTTCTCAGGTTTGTGAGTCCGACAGACAACATCAAGTCATGTGGATTTATCCAGATCATGGAGCAGCGCTTGGTAAACGTGTTCTCTGAAGCTCAGGAGAAAGTGGAAGACTCTTATGGAAATCTTTCAGTTGAGGTACTTTATATATATATATATATATATATATATATATATATATATATATATATATATATATATACACATATATATGCACATATACAAAGAGACACAAATAAATAGAAACAGATACACACTATATATATACACACACACACACACACACACACACACACACACATATATATATATATATATATATATATATATCTATATATATATATATATATGTATATTTTATAGTGTGTGTGTGTGTTCATATGTTCATGTCTATGTGTTTCTGGCTCTTGTGTTGCTGTACTGGTGTGTGTGTGTGTTCACTATCGCTGTATGTGTGTGCGTTTGTGTGTGGGCAGATTCTAAACACCTATCAGACAGGAAACTCTCTGGCCGTATCGTTGGTGTATGTGGTGTGGAACGGCAGTGTGGCGCTGAACGGCACCGTGGCGAGCGCGCTAATTAACCAGCTGAGTGCGGAGCTGGTCGGATATTTCCTCTTCTTCCCCCCCATGATCATCGCTGAGCGTGAGTAACACATTTACATTCATTTCCACAGTTATCAAAGAGCAGTACAAACCTGTCAGATTGTATTTCTCACACACAAGTCCTAAAGGAATGAAAGGAATTCAAATTGGCACGATTCTCCATTTACAACAAAGGTAGTTTAATCATTTCATACATGTTTGGTGTCTGACTTTTGCTTCTTTAGTTGAAACTCTGAGACTAATATACGAAGCTAGCACGTAAAGTCTTACCTAAAATGTTTTTTTAAAAGAAAATGGTGTAAATTATATTTCATGCTTAAGCATTTCTTTAATATAAATAATAAACATGTGTTTTTATTATCTGAATGCAGCAGGGATGAAAATGCAAGTACATATTACTTACATATTACTTACATGCAATACGCTCATAAAAATTTATGTAACAATTTGCATGGATCTTTTTAAGTATTCCCATATTAACTGCGCTCTACACAGACTAACACAACTAGTTTGTGTACTAATAAGATGATTTTCTTCAGGTAAATTGAGTTGAACCAACTTAGTATTCATTGCTAAAGCAAAAAAAGTCAGGATTCTTCTTATTACAAGGCGAACACATTACCACCACACTGCTCAGGAGCTATTGTAAATACTTTTTTGGTTTCACTCAGAAAATGTTAACTTAGATTTAAGTAGCATCTGGTTTTTTAATGTTTTAGTTTGTACATAGGTTGTGAGAATTGGTTAGCTAACTGACCCAGGTTGAACGCTCAGTGTGTATGAAACTAAAAGCACCAAATTTTCAATATAAATCATTGTTTAAAAAATGGTGCATTTACAAGGACGACAACATCTACAGTTGTAGCTGTAGCATTTACAAATTTTTCCCCTCTTGCTACAGCAATACAGGAGACACCTCAAAACTATGCTTTTCTGCTTACTCAGCTTTCTTAGAACAAATGCAAATAAAATTCTACCAGCTGAAAAGCCAATACACCGAAGGAGAAATTATGTAGTATGTGAAAGGCAAACTGTGGTTACTTTCAGACTTCATTTAGGTGAACTTGGACTTCATTCTTGTGAGCCAGTAGAAACCAAGAAAGCGGGACTTCACTAGGATTTAAAAAAGAAACAATGAAGGCGCTGCTAATAGAGTGCTGCAAGAATGACGTATTTTTGTAGGCCAACCCGGAAGTTAGTATCACCCTGGTTCCCTCGATATAAAGCCAATAGGATTTTTCCATTGGCTTTTGGATTATTGCAGAAAATAAGCTCTGTGATTTTGTTCATCAAAAGATAATCTTCACAATTGAACACAACTTTTATGAATTTTGAAGCCTAAATACAATCGCCAAAGGTCGCCAATCAATCAATCGCCAATCAATCAATCGCCAACAAACTACACCATGGTCGCATGACTTCAGCGTCACCACCACTAAGCTTTACAGCACTATAATTAAAAAACAAAACAAAAAAACAGTACAATTGGAAAATACTATAAATTGATTAATCTACAAGTTGGAAAGTTTGAGTTGAATAGTTTGCAAGAACGCCAATATAAACACAATGAGGCTATAGTAGATGAGTTTTCCTGTTTGGCGTGCCAGTCCCATTTAGCCACTTGTTAGCAACCGCCTTTTTCAAGACATGTAAAAGCTTGAAACAATGACCAAATCAAAATTAATAAAAAACTATCAGTTGGGTATTAGTGATGTATTTTATGTTGGAGAATAGAACATGGAAATATCTTGAGCTTGTGTTAACCACAGACCTTATTACAGGCATTTAACCAAAAACCCATTCAAGGACTCATTTTTGCAGCACTCTATTAGCGGCTACATCAAATTTTTACTTTGCTATTTATTTATTTATTTATTTATTTATTTATTTATTTATTTATTTATTTATTGCTATTGCTTCTTGTAAATTTTTGGATAAACTACATCCCTATATTCTCTCCAAAATCAAAACGTGAAAAGGGTTAACTGCAGACATTTCTGTTTTTATCAGACTTTCTCTCAGTATACTGGTGGTTCAAAGATTGCATGGTAGGATGTGATGTTAATATTTAATTTCTTTCAGTATGCAGGCTATGATGATTTTAATTTGTTTTATTTTATTATATGAAGTATTTTGTGCTCCTTCTTGAACTCTCATGTTTTTGATTTGTTTGATATTTGCCTTTCAGGTGAATAATAAAACTAAAATCTTTTTGGTCTATTTTTTTTGGCAAAATTATACATACAAATAGGATAAAGTATTTTCAAGTTGGTTGAACTCATTATTTGAACTGAATGCCACAAACTTGTACTTGCTGATTTTGAGCTTTATTTACAGGAAGAATATATTTAGATTACAGTTTCATAGAAAGATTTCTCAAAGTGTGAAAATAATTTGGCTTAGTTTAAATGACATATTCTTGATTAATACTGAGTAAACATCTATATTTTTGTTAAATGATGAATGAAACACATTCAGACTCAGTGTTGTTTGCCAGTGTTGGTTGGTAATTAAATTTACTGCAGCAGAGCAATAACTGCCAAGATTGTGCTTATTGTGGCTCTAGTGTTAATCAGATTTGCATGTCGATCTAACGATTTCTGCTGGTGGATATTTGAGTAGAATTTTTTTTTTAATACACAGTACTGTATGTTTGATTAAGGATAATTTTCAATTCATCTGTTATGTGTCTGTTTCAGCGCTCGAATACCACAACCTAAATACCTCAGTGGCCACCAGGGAATACTGGGTAATCACAGGTAACTTCATTCCCACTCCAGATTCCACATCCTGTGTAGTTTGATTACCGTACTTTCCTATTAGCATATGACAGAGCAACAGTCATTTCCTACAAGAGTGCTGCAATTCAGGTGATCACAGAAAGTCATTTGTATGCAAATTGTTTATGATGCATCTGGTTCCTGTGAAGCTCACCTCAATTGTGCCTGGATTTGATTTAAAGCAATAGTTCGGCTAAAAATAAAGTTAACATAATTTCCCTCTCAGCTTAGATGTCGTCAATTAGTTAGGATGTTCTTGCTGTCCAGAACTAGATTCTTTATTTTTGTACCAACGCTACAAGGTTAAAATAAGAGAGGCTTAGATTATCCCTGTGCCTCAGTGGATAATCTCCCCTGGATAGTATAGATTTGTACCTACGAACTGTTCCTGTAATCATAAAGACTGTCCTGTGCTCCTCCCAGAACTCTTATTCACAATGCATTCATATTGAAAATGCTTTCAATACACTCAGTACTGTTTGTCTTTAGTCTTATACACCTGTATGCTGTAATGATTTATAATCTCACAATCCGGTGTCACAAGAAGGAAGGGTTCCTTTTTGAATCTGGTTCCTGTCACGGTTTCATCACCTCAAGGAGATTTTCCAACTCTGGCTATCTCTGGTATCGAAAAATCTAAATCTAGTTTTCTGTGAAGATGCTTTTCAACAATTACTATTTTTTCAATATAAAAAATATATATACTATATTAAAAGACATTGTTGTCTCAGTAACACCATTCATGAAACAGGTATAAAAAAAATATATATACTAATTAAATGTTACCTAATATTATTCCTAATAATATAAAACATAGAATTACACCTTCAGAATTTAGGCCATACCTCCTATCTGAGTCTCCTACCGTTGCGGTGTGAAGTATCTTCATCCATTTTTATAGATAACGGTGTCATATAGAGTCTTTTTTTGAGACAATGAACAGCGACACAGTCTGAGATGAGGATGTGATTATGTAGGCATGCAGTTTGAATGATAATAAACCAGTAGCTGTAAGCTTCTTTTACTTGTCATAGTTCCATACTTATTTTAGTGTCATAGTTCCAGGACAAAGTTAGAGATGTAAACTTCAGATATGTCCTCAATTATTGAGTATATTCAAGATAGGGGGAAAAATTGTTGCATTTTTGGCCAAATCATTATTTTTTAAGATACTGAAAGATAAATTTGTCCAGCACAGATGAAGCACAACAGTTGTGAGAAGTTTAACAACCTTTGATGATGCTAAATAAATATCAGTCAAAATACATCTAATTTCCCTCTAAACAAACAGCTAGCCAATTTTCAAGCAGGAATTCATGTTAGGATGTTACCTATTAACTATTTGTAATTAAATCGTGTTCAACATAGTACAAAGAATATAAAAGGACATTTAAAACCCAAGGAAAATAAATAATAAAGAGCTTAATTGTTTTGGATACTACTATTAATTAGATTATTAATTAGATAGATACTATTAATGTGAACTTTGGGTTATGCTGCTTGATTTATTTCCAACATAAAGAGAATTTTTTTTCTTGAAAAGTAATGATATATTATATAATGCCTACTAATTCCTAACTAAATCCTGTTTCACTATTTCACTACTTTCTATTAAAACGTGGTCAAATCAATAATTCAGTATGTGACTTATTAGTGTTGGAGGAATTTCTACAATATTCCCAGACAATGTTCCATTATCCCTGTCCCTTAATGTAAAAAAGACAGGAAGGTAAAGCTGACATATGAATTAACAGGATTACAGTAGATTATTAGAGTGCAATAAATTTCTCTTTTTTTAAATACAGAGCTCTGATGCCAGGGGTGTAACCTGCACACAGAGTCAGACTGAATAATGTGAGAAAAACAAATTGGAAATTGAAAATTCCATCTTGTCTCTGTGCACACATGCTTTCTGTCTCGCTCTTTCTCTCTTTTATCACTGTCAGCATGGAAGAATGAGCTTTCGCAAGGTCGGCCTGGCTGTAATTGCAGTTTCTGGTTGTGGAGCGAAAGAAGGAGAACTTTGTCCTCTTTGTCCTCATTTTCCCTTTGATTTTTCTCTCTCACAGTAATTCAGGATGTTGACAGTTCCTCGCTGGAAGGCAGTTATCAGAGCTTTGCTAGTCTGATGGAGCAGCGTTTAGCTGAGCTCTTTCTTGTTGCTGGCCGGCACGGCGTCCGGATCAAACGAGCCACCACCGTCGGTGGATACACTGTACAGGTAGATTTATCCATCATGTGCTCCTTTGTGAATGCATGATTTTGTCCATCTAAATGGACTTTTAGCCATGTGTTGGGCTAGAGTAAGTTTTATGCAGAAATAATCTCATAGTAGTTTATATTATAACAGGGCTGCAACTAACGATTATTTTCATAATCGAGTAATCGTCAGATGTTTTTTTTTTTTGAGGTGGGGCGTTCAGTACCATTTTAAGTTTATTCAAAATAGAATCCACAAACTGACTGTTACAAATATAAACACTCTTATATAAAACTTATAAAATTATACAACTTTACAAGTTAATATTATATATAAGTATTTGTGCATTATTTTAATGGATGCACAAAAAAAGCAACGATAATTAAACTACAGTCCTAAATTAAAAATAAAATCTCACTTTCAATGCACCTCATGGTTTCTGTTACTCACTGCCTTTAGACATATTATTTTACTTCCATTTACTTTTGATCGTACCATTTTAATTAGACATTGCAGATCTTACTTGCACTATGCTGCGAGTGAGGAGCAACACGGCCTCGTTACTAATAGATCACTTCCGTTATAATAAACGACAGAATTTACACTGCAAGCACGCAAATACAGCATATAATGACAATAAACTGGAAGTAAACAAAATCTTTTAAGCAACTCGCACCAGTTTCCCCAAGCCCATGCACACAGTGGAGCAGTTTGGATATAAATATGTTTGTGCTTGTGCATCACTGTCATGCTTCTGTGCTTCACAAGCACATGTTGCATGTTTACATGTTGCAGTCTTCTTTGCTGCATTTAATATAAAATGCCCCCCTGCCTTACGCCTCCGTCTGATGGTGACTGAGGTCATGTTGGGTATAAAAGGTAACATACACAGTAAACAAGAAATTTATTTTCGTTGACTCTGGGTATCTGTTAAAGCTAGCGGCATCACATTATGTGCATTTGACGTCATGCGCCATTGACTGGAAAACAGCTTATACTTCTTATACGGCTTATAAGCAAAAAATTTTTTAAAAACGCCAGTATTCCATTTCAGACGATACTACCCTTCTAAAATTCATACACTAGATGATAGAGTACATAGTACATAGTGTAAGTGTATAGTACATCATTTGGGACACAACTTTAGTATTTACTCTCCAATGCGTGTTTTCGGAACAGAAGTAACGTAGTGAGTAAATGCACCCCGTGCCGCACGCAGGACAACTAATCGATAATGAGATTCATTGACAACGATTTTCATAATCAATTTTTATCGGTTTTATTGATTAGTTGTTGCAACTCTATACTATAATATAGTATAGGTAATTTATGGTGTCATACAGTATACTGTATATTTCTATCTACTGTATACTATCCTGTAAGTTCCGCATTATAATCACAGCATGTGAGCTCTACTATGAAGCTCTAAAAGTCAGCAATAGGAGAATGGCATAGTATGACGTTGAAACATGAATGGCAGCTACAAATATGGGCGTGGCAATGGTAAAACATAAATACTAATGGACAGAAAAATATCCTAATTATGTCAATATGGACATACTGCACAGTGAAGAGTTTAGTATTTACTTTCCTATTTATTGTATATTTCAAATGTATATTTCATTCCTGCCTGTAATGAGAGGAGTGACAATAAATACTACTTGACTTGATTTGACTTGAATTGTGTGACATGACTTTGACTCAACTGACTTTGACTTGGCTTGACTTTGACTTGACTTTGTCTTTGACCTTGACTTTGACTTGATTTGGTCTTTGACCTTGACTTGACTTGGC
Source organism: Ictalurus furcatus (assembly GCF_023375685.1). NCBI lineage: Eukaryota > Metazoa > Chordata > Actinopteri > Siluriformes > Ictaluridae > Ictalurus > Ictalurus furcatus. The sequence goes on from NC_071262.1 coordinate 20,268,281, forward strand.
TTGACTTTGATTTGACGTTACATGATCTCACTTGATTAACCAGTAAGAACCTGTGTGTTGTAGATGGTTAGTATCCGGCGCCTACCTGGTCCTAAGAACCCAGCCGAGATGACCTACTACGTCCAAGTGGATGGAGCTCCCATAGCTGGCACATCTGCAGCCAAAACCCTAAACATGGTGGACTCTCAGACCATGGCGCTTACATTGGGCTACTTCGTCCAGGTTCAAGCCGAGCGTATGACAACATTTTTAATCTTATTGGGAGCAGTGGGAGGCAGAAGAGTTAACTTTAGAGAATCCTGACACTCCATCCACATCACATCACCCTCGACTTAGTCCCTTGTCCCCGCTCTGTTCTGAGACCAGAACAACCTGCTGGCAAAAATCACAAATAATATGCTGTATACAAATAAACAAATGATGCATAAATTTTACTGTCAATGTTTAATGAGAATGGCTGAGGATTTAACTTTCATTAGCTGTCTGCAATGAAAAATTAAAAACGCCTTATCTCAGTGTTGATTAAAGCTTTTAACTATTAGTTTAAATGCAATTATTGAGAAATACATTATTTATAGACTACAGTGTATGAAAGTGACTAGTATAGCACATGGGGCACTAGGAAGCTCAAAAATAATAAGAATCCACAGAATTTTTTCCACATATGTTTTTGGAACCCCAAATTTTAAATGTGGGTAAGTGACCGTTGTATAAGGAAATAATGGTCTAGTATCAGAAAATCACAGACAACTTATAGGTGAAGACAGGTGACACATGTTGTGTGTTTTCTCTTACTTCTAGGACAAATCCTGTATTGATTTTTGCCCTTTAGCTTTTCAGAACTATAAAGACACTTCTTGCAAAATTCTTTGTTAGGATAACATTATGGAAACTCATAACGGGCTCTTTTGAAGAGACTTTGCATTCGACCCATCATCTCTACAAATCCTCAGCCTTGTGTAACTAAACACACAGCAAACACACACACACACACACACACACACACACACAGCTTCTCTGAGGAAGGTCTAATCCCACAGCTAAAGAGCTACAGCACAAACTGTTTTTGTTTTAGCTCATTATGAGCTAACAAGGAACAAGAAGTTCAAACAGAGGGAGGATTAACCATGTGTGTGTGTGTGTGTGTGTGTGTGTCTGTTTGTGATAGAGAGAGAAGATGGATGTTTTGCTACTAATGAAGAAGTGGATTTATAATCATTTTGTGTGTGTGTGTGTGTGTGTGTGTGTGTTCTCATGAGCAGCCGTGGTGAAGAGTGTCCCCAGTAACCTCTGGATCCTGGCTGTTCTGACACCAGTGTCTTTGGTGATTGTCGTGATTGTCATGGCGGTCGCTATTATATGCAGGAGGAATCGCAACGTCTTCAAGAGCAGTGCATTCCGTGGGTTCCACCCGCGCACCAAGGTATGCACACCACACCTTCATTTTCGGATAGTATGGCAACTAGAGTTGTGTTGTAATATTTAGGTTGCTTTGTCACAAAGGGGTGTAACGATAGACAGATTTCACAATATGTCATTTTTGTACCATAATGCGATGCATTTATTTTTAAATTCGCATTTTCTGCCTAATTTGTTCTTGGCCACTTTCCACCCGCCAGTCAGCTCTCCCCTATCATATGACAGCTACCAACCTGGGAGGGTGAAGGCTAATACGCTCTTCCTCTGAGAAATGTGAAGCCAGCCAATTGCATCATTTCAAACTGCTGTTCGTGTTACATGACAGGGTGGTGTAGCACTTTTACAGGAAAGTGCCCTCTACCTTCTTCCACATACATAAGCTGACAGACACTTATGATTGGCTAGTGTTGCTGTGATTGACAGGCGGAAGAGAGTGTGCCACTCCCACTCAGAGGCCACAGTCAATTTTGATCTCTTGGACTACCAGCCATTATATGGCTATGGCATTGTCAGGATTCGAACACAAACTCTCTAGACGTGAAACAGGACTCATTATTATGAGAAAACCTGTTGTTACTACAAGAAAAGCAACCATGAAGGCCATAGTGTAAAATGAGACTAACTGTGTTTAATTTTTATTTATTTTTTTTTTAAATATTTGTTTCATAATAATGAGATTATTTTCTTGCAATAAGAGAAGAGATGCTGATGGGAATTAATGCGCTTCTATAATTTCCTTCTGCTTGAAAAGATTTCACAAAGTGTCTCTGCAAACCAAGTATGGTTGCAAATTAATAGCTATAAATATCCCTATGGCACAAGTTATTTGTTTGGCCCAATCAGACTCATCGCTTCATGGATGCTGAAATGCTATAGAGAGTCAGTTTTCTCTTCTACACAGTTACTGACACATTTTGTTGATGTTGCAAATGAATAAGCATGAATAATGATGAATAATCATGTTTGAAATAATAGCGCCCGCATTTCTGAGAGGTGGACTAATTAACTAACATATCAAAACAGTGTTTGTTTCTCAGCTGTCTGTTTGGCGTATTTTAGATAGATTTGACTGAGGAAGGGGACGTTTTTTTTCTTCTTTCATTCGTAGTTAGGAGTGGAATAGTGGAAGCCATTACAACTAATGTCACAAACCACAACTATACAATAAATATATACATTTATAGTGGGGGGCCACAGTGGCTTATTGGTTAGCACATTTGCCTTGCACTTCCAGTGTTGGTTGTCTGATTCCCGCCTCTGCCCTGTGTATGTAGAGTTTGCATATTCTCCCTATGCTTCGGGGGTTTCCTCCGTGTATTCCGGTTTCCTCCCCCAGTCCAAAGACATGCATTGTAGGTTGATTGGCATTTCCAAATTAGCTGAAGTGTGTGAATGGGTGTGTGTGTGCGTGTGTGTGTGCGATTGTGCCCTGCGATGGGTTGGCACCCTCTCCAGGATGGCCCCCGCCTCGTGCCCCCAGCCCCTGGGATAGGGTCCATGCTCCCTGCGACCCTGTGTAGGATAAGCGGTAGAGAAAATGGATGGATGGATGGATGGCTGGATGGATATACGTTTAGCATAAAAATGTAAATAAAAGCATAAAAGGATAAAATATAGCATAAATGGTAACTATACTTGATTTATAGTGTGCATTGTCTCACAATAAAATACAAAAAATATATATAAAAAATATTGATATGCCTATTGATACACCCCTACTGTCAAAGTTAAAGATATTAGAATGCAGCAAAAAGGTATAGGGAGTGTACAGAAAGCTATAGACTACAGATAAACTCAACATCATTGTATTTATACAGATACGGAAACAAATGTACTAGACCTTTTTCAGACTTCTGTGTTACGAATGCGAAGCATAAGTGGTAGTTTTTCAAAACGCCCAGTGAGATAGTTAACAGTGACAGCAAATACAGCTCGAAATCACTGCAGTGTCCCAAAATGCACAAATAATTCAACCAAAAAATGCATACTTGATCTTTTGCCTATTTTCCACCGATGTGCCTGTGGGAATGAAATGGCTTTGTATTATTTGCTGGGATGAGGGTGAGCATTTTAAAAGGCTGTAGCCAGCATTTCAAAGAATCTGACTACTCGAAATACACTGGCTGTAAACGCCAAAAACATGGAGCTAGCCAGCAGTGTGTGTGTGGGATGAACTAAAAAAAAAAGCTAGCAGTGTATATAGGACTTGCTCCTGCTACAGCCCTGGACTAAGAATCCATTCCTCCTCCAGATAACTTAGCTAACACACAGTATATACACATTAAAAATACTACAGTATAAAGGGATAATTTTCATCACGCCTGCGCCAGGCGATTGATTAGAATGAACTAGTTAGCTAGCCAAGTGTAAAAAAATGTAGCTATTTGCTGCTTACTGGAATAATCTGTAATATAGCGTTAATAGATGGTTCAGATTCACTGTAACTAATGTATTTCAGTACCTAAACAGTGTTTAAGGTGGCAACAGGAACGCTGCTGTTCAGTTTCAGATATGACGACATCGCCGTTCCAAGAAAGTTCTATTGCAAAAATGTATACAGTTTGACCATGAAAGATGGTATTGTATGAAAAGATTGTATTTTGGCTTTTACGTTTTCAAAAAGTAACAAAATATAAAGCATTAAAATGGACTTTCATTAAAATTTCAATAAATAAATTGAACATTATGAAAATATACTATTTATCAGTGTATATTTTAACCATTTTTTTATTTTGTCCACAATGTGTCAGAATGTAATGCAGTTTTTTTTTTCCAGTGGGAAAAATGCAGCCCTATTTTTTCAGGCAGTTTTGTTACCCAGAAAGAAATACTCAAATTCCAGCAAAAGAAGTGATATTAAAAAACATAGTGGATATAAAAAACATATAAAAATCTCATCTATTTACTGTAGAACATCAACAGTTAAGAAGACACATGTTATTGGGTTTATCACAGCACTTTTTATTCTCCTGTAATGTAATTTAGGACATTTTTGACGTTCAGTTATGTTGAAACTAAAATGGCTGCTGCCTACATTTTAGGAAAGGCTAGATGTTGTTACTATCAGTAAACCTGTCAGGTCTGACCTTGTTAAATCAAGTGTGTCTTGAAATCAGTTATGAAAAAAGAAAACGGACAAAAAACAGGTTATAGAATGTCCCAGTAACACTTGTTTTCAAGATTTCACAAGCCACACTATGTGTTTGTTTTTTTTTTTTAACTTACTGAATGCACAGAGAACATAGGCATCATGTCCATGTGACTAATCCTTGTGTTATTAAATCCATTGTGTGTTTAATCCTCCTTTTGTCCAGACCTCATATCGGAGAGATGGGAGTTACCACCATCAGGTACTGCTGTCTGTAGTGTTGTGTGTGCATGGTGTTTAGCTGCACGGTTGTGATCTTGTTTTCTTCCCTTTCTGTGAAATCGATAGCTGTAAGGAGAAAGGTCATCGATCATGCTGTTTGACCAGCGCAAGCCTGCGTCCTTCGGGTGAAAATAGAAATTAGCCAAGCTCCAATGCATTGATTGGTCCTGGCTCAAGTGCAAAGCCAAGAACTACAATTAAATCTGGAGGCAGTTATTTCGACTTAAATAACTATACTTGCATTAATAAGGTTTCAGACATTTTAAGCACATTTCACAAATAAATCGTTGAAGGTTTCCATCAACTGCTGCTTTGTTGATTGATATACAGTGGTGCTTGAAAGTTTGTGAAACATTTAGAATTTTCTATATATCTGCATAAATATTACCTAAAACATAATCAGATTTTCACACAAGTCCTAAATGTAAACAAAGAGACCCCAATTAAACAAATGAGAGAAATATATTATATTAGGTCATTTATATATTGAGGAAAATTATCCAATATTACATATCTGTGAGTGCAAAAGTATGTGAAACTTTAAGATTTTCAGATAATTTGAAAGTGAAATTAGAGTCAGGTGTTCAATCAGACAATCAGGTGTGTCACCTGTTTTATTTAAAGAACAGTGATCTATCAAAGTCTAATCTTTACAACATGTAAGTGTGTTGTAAAGTGTTGCCATGATACACATGGAAGTGTATCATGGCATAAACAAAGGAGATTTCTGAGGACCTCCGAAAAAGAGATGTTCATCAGGCTGTAAAAGGTTACAAAACCATCTGTAAAGGGTTTGGACTCCACCAATCCACAGTCAGACAGATTGTGTACAAATGGAGGAAATTCAAGACCATTATTACACTCCCCAGGAGTGATCAATCAACAAAGATCACTCTAAGAGCCAGACATGTAACAGTCTACAAGGTCACAATGGAACCCAGGGTAACTTCTAAGCAACTAAAGGCCTCTGTCACATTGGCTAATGTTAATGTTTATTAATCCACCATCAGGAGAACACTGAACAACAATGGTGTGCATGGCAGGGTTTCAAGGAGCTCTCTAAAAAGAACATTGCTGCCCTTCTGCGGTTTGCTAAAAATCACATAGACAAGCCAGAAGGCTATTGGAAAAATCTTTTGTGAATGGATGAGACAAAAATCTAATGTTTTGGTTTAAAGGAGTAGGGTTATGTTTGGAGAAATGAAAACACTGCATTCCAGCATAAGAACCTTATCCCATCTGTGAAACATGGTGGTGATAGTATCATGGTTTGGGCCTGTTTTGAGGAATCTGGGCTAGGATAACTTGCTGTCAAAAGGAAAATGTCAAGACATCTGTCCTTGATCTCAATCTCAAAAGAAAAAATGGGTCATGCAACAAGACAACAGCTACTAAAAAATTCACCAACACCTTTTCTTAACCAACAACAGTCAAACATTTAGCTGTGCTGTTGTATATGTGACATCTCATTTTTGAAGACAGACGGTTTTCTTGCAGAGATACACAGCAGCAGAAGTTGCAGAGTAGATTTCGGCTCTCTGTGTTGATTTTAAATGAGCTGATGATGACATGGACACTTCATTTTTAATCTCATAGTTATTCTCCTCACAGCCTTAGCTTTGATCACACTCTCACCATCTGCTTTCCCCCAATCAGGAACCCTTATTTTCTCAATCTTGCTTTCAGGGAAATGTGCGTTTTCTCACAAATCTTCAGTTAATACGTTGTTCCAGTTTCACCTCTGAGACACTGTAGCTTCAGAGAAAATACATAAAGCAGACACTGAGGTGAATCCAGGAGAGCACAGCGAGACACTGTTCACTTAAGATGAATGCAGCCTTTAGAGCTTCTTTTGCGGATTAATTGCATGCCTGTGTGTGTACGTGTGCTTTTGTGTTCATCGCAACACAGTCCATGATTTTTTGGCTTATATGCAATAAGTACTGTATGTGCATTGCAATGGAGATTTGAGAGGTTCAGTTCTCGCCACAAATGCAGTTCAATCTTAGCTACATTTGTGAGATGACTATTACCCCTTTACTGCATGCTGTTGCCATATAGCAACAATTCATTTTTCTCCAGCACTACTACTTTCCTATGAAATTGGAAAAAGGTGTCTTTTAGCCATGGCAATACAAAAAAAGCCATGTCACATGACCATGAAGTGCTGTTTGCACTTCCTTTTCTGCAGTCACATGGCATGATGAAGGTCATCATTGGAGGGCTCTCAAAATTTGACAAATTAGTCAATATTTAGGCACAATTACTTCAAGGAAAAAATAAACACTATCTAAGATAAGTTAACATTTATTTTTTTGTCATTTTAACAAGTTAATATATTTTGAATATGCTGTTAAGTGGTAAAATGTAATTGTTGCCATATGGCAGCAATATGCGATAATGAAACTGTGGTATGAGAATTCCTGAACTGAAACAGGCCTACATAGCAAAAATAAACACTAGACTTCTCTAATATTATATTTACATTTTTTTCACATTCAATGTAAGAAAAAACTGAAGTGATGTCAGACATTTTGCAATTGCATCTTATTTTCTAATTTTTATGTTTCAAGAGAAAGAATTAAGAATTCAAGAGAATGGATTACAAAGATACTTCACCCAAAACTTATTTGGATAAAATTTTCAACTTATAGTCTGGAAAATACAGTAATTGGAATTGGAATCTCATACATTTTGTATTATTATTTTTTTTTTTACTACATGATACTTTCCACCATTGCAGATTGTTTCCATATGGCAACAATTTACCAACTACCCCACATATTTTTTTTTACAAATACGTTATTATTATATGAACTAATTCAAAAATCCATAAAACATTTTTTTTAATGTAAATGTAATAATTCATGCAGTAGAGGGTTAAAATAAGATTTATTGTATATAAAGGATTATTTCTGTGAAATGAGAAATGAGGCATTACAATCTGAATTTTAAAATGTACAAACCTAAATTTTTATGCCTATCTTTATATTTATCTATCTTTTGGAATTTATTAATGAAGTTAGTCAATGATCTTGAATGACCTGGATATGTATCAGTGATTACTGGGTAGATTAAAGATCACCGTTAGTGCCTGATTTTTCTGCTAATATGGATTACTATGTGCTTTTGACACAGCATCTGAAAAATTCAGCAGGATTTTCCAGGTGCTGCAATATAAAAAATATTTAAGAATATATCAACATTAAATTGTGTACAAATCAATACAGTTTTAATCAGATCTTTTATGAAAACAGAATAAGCTTCCAAAGTACAGCCTGTAGAACAACCAACTTCCAGGTCTAGGGTCAGGAAAAATTTAAAATTTTATATACAGATTATCATCACAGATTTCTCATTCCCTACTTCTCAGCCTGATAAGGACTTAGAGTAGAGAGAACAGATTTCCCCTGAGTGAATTAGAGTACATGTGAAGTACATTATTAAAGAAGAGGACACACACAGCTCAAGGTCAGCTTACTAGCAAAAGTCCGAGTGTAATGGAAAGAGCTGTCTCTGTGGATTCACTCACTGCTAGCTAAATTTAGAGCTGTCTTCACCGTTCCTAGTCCAGAGAGGTGCAGAAGATGGGATTTTATTGATTCCTGCTTCAAATATATGTGACAGCAGCCAGCACAATAAAAGTGCAAAAAGTCCTGAATTATTAAACACTGTCAAGTGTTTATATTTTCCCCTGCCGCATCTTCACAGTGACACCCTCAGACACACTGAGGCATCTTCTTAACAACCGAGAGATGCTCCAATGTCCGTATGCTGTCTCAGCTGGAGAGTGATCCATAATTCATCTTAAAGAGAGAGGATCCACGAGCTTTCCGTATTAAATATCTCATAGCGAGGATAAACGTCATATATGAGCTGTGTGAAATACAGCGACTCTGAGAATAGTCTGAGTGTATTAATAAATCAGTGCAGTTAACAGTGCACTGCTGCATGAAATGAATACCAGCACTTTGAAAGTGCTCTTCTCTTCTCTTCTCTTTCTCTTGTCATCTTTTTTTCTGTTCTTATTATCACATATCCTCATTTTGGGGCTTTCTCTTCTCATCTCTTCCCTTCTTTTGTCTTCTCTTCTTTTGTCTTTTCTTCTCTTCTTGTCTCATCTCCTCGCTTTTGGTCTTCTCTTCTTGTCTCATCTCCTCGCTTTTGGGCTTCTCTTCTCTTCTCTTCTCTTCTCTTCTCTTCTCTTCTCTTCTCTGTTTGTCTCATCTCCTCACTTTTGGTCTTCTCTTCTCTTCTCTTCTCTATTTGTCTCATCTCCTCGCTTTTGGTCTTTTCTGTTTTCTTCTCTTCTCTTCTTGTCTCATCTCCTCTCTTTTGGTCTTCTCTACTCTCTATTTTTCTTTTTCTCTTTTCTCTTTTGGTCTCCTCTCCTCTCCTTTCCTCTCCAGCCGGTGCAGGGTTTTGACTATGCTAAGCAGCACATGGGTCAGCAGGGTGAGGAGACGCTTGCTGTTACTAAAGAGACCCTCGTCCTGTCTCTCCCAGTACGCGACGCTCCGCTAACGCAGGACAAAGGCGTCCTACAGGACGGTACAGCCTCCAAAAGACCACAGTCTACAGAGATACACCGCAGGTCAGTGTGTTTTACTGTCAAGCCATAAAATTCTGTTTCTGCATTCCTGTCCGCTGACTACCCTACGACTTTAGCAATGCTCAATTTCTGTAGTGCTAAAATTAGTAAACTGAACATAACACTTCACCTAGAAGCTATAATACACGGTGTATAATGGTGTATTCGATGCATCACGCCAGAGAAAATGGGTGTAAAATGGTCCCAAGAAAGACCAGACTAAAAAGACAAGAGCTTCTCTGTCATGCATTTGGGAGCAAAGTCATTGATATATTTAGATGTCAGTTGAAAAACATCTTTCCATGGTGCACTGGAATCACAGACATTTAAGGACATCAGTGGGTTGGGTACCACTTATTTCCTCAGCTGTAATTTCCTCCTTAATGCATCACAGCTTATTGTGCTTCCTCCTTCTGGGATTCTGAACTTGCTTCAGTTTAGTTCACATTTAGCACCACGAAGATAAAGACGTCTCTGCAGGTTTCTCTTTCTCTCCTAATGCATAAAAAGGGAAAATTTATCAGTAACAAAATACTCTCTCTGTGTGTGTGTGTGTGTGAGTTGTGTCTGATGCAAAACCCAGAAGACTGTCTGCAAGTCGGCAAATGCTAGTTTACTTCAAGGTCATGGTGTCATATTTATGTTTTTTTTTTATAGTACATGGGCAGAGTGCATTATTCATGATATAACACAGTATCAGATGTTGTCAGAAGAATCATTTTGCTAGCTGTTCTGAGATGAAGGCATTTGATTTTATACATGAGGCTTTGTGAAGCTTAAGTTGGGGTGTAACAGTATCACTGTGGTGGTATATTACCCCAATGATAAGACAAAATACAGTAACAACACCGACTGTATATACTGTATGAGTGGACTACATGGCGCCATTGATTCCCATGATGTGGTTCTGAAGCCTACATTTGGTCGAATTCAAAGTCGCCATCTTGACTGATGTACTCAGTGTCTTGATTATACCTATCAGTATGTTTACATGGACAACAATAATCCAATATTAACCCGATTAAGACAATACTCTGAAACTACAATGTAAACACAGAAACAGAAACTACAATGTAAACAGGAATTTTTGATTAGCTTAATCCGACTAAAGTCATACTCGAAGTAAACACAAATCGAATTAAGACACGTGGAGTATTCCTATTTTAGTCACATTATCGATGTGTATTACAGACATGTAAACACCTTAATCACACTATTAACGTTGTGTGGGAGTTTTCACTGCATTTTGCGACAGGACACATACACACACGGCAGTGCTCAACCGTTTGACGGCAAACATGAGAACACGGCTGCGTCCGAAACCGCATACTTACCCACTATATAGTAGGAGAAATGCATGTATTTCGGCTACTATATAGTAGGTAAGTACGTGGTTTGGGTTGCAACCCACGGCTTCAAGCAGTCGACTATTTGCACGTATAGCACGACAAATAAATAACTGCACTTGAAGCTTTCATAAAAATTAAAAATAAAAACACCCGAAACTGTATACAGTACCATAACGAAGACGAACTGTAAGTTGATTCGTGAAATTCTGGAGGGAACGTCGGACAGTGTGGCGCGGTGACGTAATGACGTGCCATTAATCGATCTATGTTCTATAACGTGTAAAACGGGAACATGAAAGGAATATTCTCAAAGCGACTCATGTGAACACCTTAATCACAATTCAGAATAAGGTCAATAATTAGATTATTGTTGTATATGAAAACGTAGTCATTCTTAGGAAAAGATTTTAGAGCTTTGAGTCATGTCTGACTATCATTTTCTAGCTAGCCAATGTTAGTTTACAGCTTTATTTATTAATCCCACAAGGGGGGATTCATAATCCATCATGTTAATCAAAGTACTCTAAGTACAAGTTGAGAATGTAATATACCAACTAAAAATACACTTTTAAACAGTGGTCAGAATTTAAACTTAACACAACCTGCTGTATTTCTGAGCAAATAAAAATCACTGTGCTCCATGATGTTCAGATAGCTCTGACACCTGCAATAAGTTACCCGTCCTAATGGTGGTCAAGTGTATTCTTTTATGCGTCGCTCATTCTGTCAGTGGAGTTCATTAAAAAGGTGCAAAAAGTGTTTGCTAAGCTCATATGGCCGATAGTAAATTGTTATGAAATTTAGCCAGTGTTAGCTGCCTTGGTTTATGCCATCACTTTGTTTTTCTAATTATAATATCAGTACAACAAGCTAACGCAACATAAAAATGAGCAACATACCAAGAAAACTGCAAAGAACTCCCTGCTGAGGGTCAGCTATAACAGTTTACAGAAGAACAAAAACTATCAAGAGATTTAGGTGCTTGTTAGAAATTGCGTTTTTGTTCATGAGACTTGACTTTCATGCTTGAAACCTCAAGTCAGTCATCTCATCAACTATGCCCTTTTATTTCAAATAAGTCACATAAAACACATTTCTTGAAAGGAAAAATCTTTGTCATTTAAAACATAAGTTCGGCTTGTTTACCATCCACTAATATGGGAATGGGCGGAACTTAAATTATTATACTGCAGCCAGCCGCTAGAGGTCACTAGAGACAATTAGGCTTTTGTTTAATACTGCTACAACGTCCACACATATGTGTGTACAGTCATTGGTTACGCTACAAAATCCCTTTTCAACATTTTTAAAACAGACTAGATGATAATATTCTTGATGTTTCCTTAACCAGATTAATAATCATATTCATTCTGTACAGGATTTCGCTGAGTTTTTTTTGTCACTGTTACGGCCAAAAATGTTCGATTTTGCTGCGGTTTTTCGCAGTGATGTTCGTTGGTAAATGAGACCTTTTAGCTGCACTCATGTTCAACGCACGTGAATCGAAGAGGGCTTTGGCTGAATGCGCGTTGTGATGATGTCACATGACACGTCTTGGCCCAAATCTGTGGAGAATCTGCTGTAATTTAGGAAAATTGCAAGCTCATCCGAATATTGTGGAGTTTGCTTGATTTTGCATTAATTTCTGCAACTGCAAAATCGCAAAATACTGGAGGGATTGAATATTAACTAACTTAGGCTAATACACATAGCTAATACATATTTCATTTAGCATTGTTGCTGTAATGTTATGCGATTTAATGTTATTTCGAACTCCAAAGTGGGAGATTGCACGTGGATGTTTAACTAGACACATATAATACAAAAAAAGTTTTTAAATATATAAACGAATATTTTTAATTCATTTGTTCATGTAAACTCAGTTCTTCATGTCAGGTTAAACCTTACTGATTCTGGTAGAGCGAGCACTGAATTCAAAACACTTTTTATCAGTTATGATGGTCTTTATTATGCGTTTTTCCCTGATGTGTGAATTCAGCTGATGTTTAATCCTTTTGAAAAGAACTCTTTTCTAATTAAAATAAACTGCTGAGTGTTTAATATAACACTCAAATTTGGTATCCTAGTAACCCAGTATCTTAGAATCCTTGGTATCCTAATAAGGAGTGATCATTTAATTTATTTTTTTTTTTTAAAAAGAAGAAGAAGAAGATCATGAGGCATGCTCAATGCTTGTGGAAGCTTTTCTTTCTTAAAAAAAAGAAGATATCTATCACAAGCCATCAGAATATCATTTTATTTTCTGAGCACTTCTGCATTTATGCATCATGTTTTTTTTTTTAAAGATCACAAGTGAAATCATAAGTATCACTGCGTCATCTTTTTAAAGCATCGGAATCATGTCTTATTTCCTGAGCACTTTTTTGCTTATGCATCGTCTTGTCTTTTTTGTTGTTGTTGTATTTTTCACTCTTAAAACCATTATAATCACAGGTTTTCATTTCTGAGCACTTCTCCACTCGTGCTTTAAATCTTTTCTTTTTTGTTTTTTTGTTTTTGGTGGTGCATAGAGTATTTCTGTACCCCCAGTTCTAGGCACTCATGAAATCTGCGGCATGACAGCATTTTTCTGTTGTTGACCTTATCTGTTTTTTTCCCCCATTGTTCATTTTCACTCTGTTTTATTTCTGTACATGCCCTGTGTTTCTGACCAACAGTAAGAGAATTTGCTGTCTGCTGTCACCCCTCCCAACCTCCCAAACGATTACAGAGGAGAGGAGAGAACATATTGAGAGAGATGAGAAAAAAGTGGAATACTCATAAGAACAGAATGTGGGTAGAAACTGATGGGGGGGGGGACTGAATGATAACGAGAAGAGAGAAAAAGCAGTAGAGATCGACAGGATGAAAGCAACACACACACACACAGAGAGAGAGAGAGAGAGAGAGAGAGAGAGAGAGAGAGAGAGAGGTGCTCCTGGCTACAGACTCATATATGATTCAGAGTGCCTTAGGGCTCCTGCAGAGATGTGAAAGTGTGTGTTCACTCCCACCCCCTGTCTGCCTGCTTTTTCACAGTGTGTGTATTCTTAATGCAAATGTGCGAGTGTGTGTATGTATATGTGTGTACGTGTTTTGAGCGTCCAGCAGGATGGGTGCACTGTGCATGGTAGATTGTTGGCACATATGCCCAGGCGATTAGCAGATTTTCTCCACCGTGCAAATTTTTTTTTTTTTTATTCCCTAGAGCTTTTCAACTTCAGCAATTAGTTCAACTAAACCCATCTCACCCTGCGGCAATTAAAAGCCGCTTCTCCTGAATCATGGTAATGCTTGAGAAAATCATTTCTCCCTCCAAGAGAGCTTTTAGACACCATTTCCCGAGCTCTATTTAAAACACAATTTTTTTTTAGATACATAATCATTGCTCAAGATCGCTTCACTCTGTCCACACATACATTATAGTCTTTCAAGTCAAAGGGTCAAATTGCTCCTTTGCTGCCCTAAAAATACCCAGATAGGAACAGCGTCGCCTCCGCGGTGTCCTGCTGTTGTGGTTCCTTTTTAACGGCGCTGGTGGAGGAGTTTTTGTGACGCAAGGCGAGTTTACCCAGGTTACCAGCAGGGCTGGAGGGTGTGCCAACCTGTCACTAAAACTGCATCTTACCACACACTGTCCGCTTATCGCTGCCTCTGTTTCCATGGCTACCCGCAGCAAATTACCGAGTGAGGACGGCTCGGTTTCAAGCAACGGCTCGGCGAAGCTGAACACGGGCAGGAGCTCCTCGGCGCACAGAAACACAGGCCAGAAAGCCGCGAAGGAGGACACACATGCGAGGACTGGTGAGAGACACATTCACACATATAAATATATAGAGGGACACAGTGAGAAAAATAACAGTGGCCTGTATTCATCACAGTTGTTGACGTCAAGCAACCTTATTTACATCTTATATGCATACAACACACCCAGAATTACCATAATATGCATAATATTAATCCACTATTATATACATAACATTTCAAATTTTATTTGATATTGGTAAAGCACCTTTAACTATAGACATCATCAGGTCCTCTGGGCTCGGACTTCTCTCTGTCCCTAGATTTCGTCTCTCAACCATGGGTGGCAGGTCTTTCAGTGTTGTAGCACCTAAAATCTGGAATCCTCTCCCCCTCACACTTCTGAGCATCACATCCATCTCCAAGTTCAAATCCCAATTAAAAACTTATCTGTTTTCTCAGTGTTATCTGTCCGAATCTGTTATAATGCATTTTCTCAGTGACTGTACTGTGTGTTTCTTTTCTGTGTTTGGTTGGTTTTTGTTTTTCATGTTGTGTATTTGTCCATGATTGTTCATTGTTTATGTATCATTGTATTGTAAAGCGTCCTTGAGCTCTGGAAAGGCGCTATATAAATTAAACATATTATTATTATTATTATTATTATTATTATTATTATTATCACAAGCAGTTTTACACAAATCCCAAAGTAGATTTAGATCCTTAATGTCCAAACCAGAGAGAAAAAAACCTCTCGGAGATGACACACTGAGAGGAAACAGACTCAAAATAGAACCCGTCTTCTTCTGGGTGAAAAATAATACTGTAATGATTAGAAATAATTACAGTATACAGGTGTAGAGGAGTAAAGGCAAACAATACTAAGTTCACTATATGTATATTGTGAATATAGAGATATATTATAGAAGAATATAGAGATAAGCACACGACGATCTTAATCTTTACACCACAGCATTGTTGTTTTATTTATTTATTGTTTTATAACAGCATTTATGAAAATAGCGCTGTCTATAAGGCAAATCACAGTATGTTTATAGTATGAATGCACTTGTTCTAATTCATTATTGTTTCTATATTAACACACGTTACAAGGTAAAATGTAGTTACTGACACTTTATTTCTTTCATCGTCACTCTGTTATTTTCTATACAGACCACTAAACAAATAAATGAGTCACGTATACAGTATATGTGTGTCATAATAAACTGCCACCCACAATATGCTAAAACATCAACTGCACGAGTTCAGCTGCCAAGAGATGCCTACAAAACACTGGACCAACACCATTTAGAGGAGAAGGGTAAACTGTGTGTGGGGACATGTTAGTGTCCACTCTGTTATACCCTTTACTCGATCAGGGGATAATGGGTTTTGGACGTTGTCTTGCTGATACAGAACAAGACATGATGAGGAAAGCCAAGCTCCCCTCGCCCTGCCTCAGCTCAGGAGCGCTCGATTTTACTTAGAGGTCTGGGCTGTATTCAGACTTTTTTAAAAAAAAGTCAGCCATTAAACCCTTGAATGCATAAAATGCATTAAAACAAGCTATTAGTACATTATGTGCGACATACATATCGAAGCTCATATTTGGTCACCATCCTTGTGCTTATTAGCTAAGTCTTAAGTAGCCTGCTTTCTCATATCCCTGCTGAAAAAACAAACAATAAAAGCCATTACAAAAATTCTAATGGTTTTAATTGTTATAATGGGAATTGTATTGGTTTTTAATAGAAACTATAATGGTCATTTTGGGTCACTACTAGTAATTGTTGTCTTCTAATGATAGCATGTTTATGTCTAGTGGAAACCTATGCAAACTAATAAAATATGGCTCAAAACATACTACATCTGTTAATGGACAGCAACACACTCCAAAAAAGTTGGGACAGTTGACTGTTTCCCACTGTGTAACATCACCTTAACTTTTAATAACACTTTTTAAGCGTTTGAACACTGAACACACCAGTTGGTTAAATTTAGCAAGTGGAATTTTCCCCCATTCATCCATTATGCATTTCTTCAGCTGCACAAATGTACGGGGCATTATTTTGCCTTATTTTGTGCTTCATAATGTGCCACACATTCTCAATTGGAGACAGGTCAGGATGCAGGCAGGCCATGCTAGCACCCGCACCCTCTGCTTACATGACCATGCGCTTGTAAACCGGGCAGAATGTGGTTTGGTGTTGTCCGGCTTTAGATGGCAGCATATGTTGCTCCAAAATGAGTACATATATTTCTGCATTAATGTTGCCCTCACAGATGTGCAAGTTACCCATGCCATGGGCACTGACACACCCCATGCCATGACAGAAACCGGCTTTTGAACCTTATGCTGATAACAGCTTGGATGGTCCTTTTCCTCTTTGGCCCGGAGAACACAACGGCTGTTTTGTCCAAAAACTATTTGAAATGTTGACTAGTAGGACCACAAAACATGATTCCAGCATAATATAACAATGTTAGCTAAGTTATATGCAAAATATAGCTATAGATCATATATTAAGGTCCTTGTACCCTCTGTCAGTCTTGTTTTGGCATTTTGTAAAGGGCTGCAAATCACACATCTAAATAGGATTTTCTAGAAACTTCCCTGTGATACCATATGTATGCTGTATTTAAATACTAAATTTGATGTTCTTATTTATAGCAACTTCTTTGTGATGCAAATTAGTTATATATCCCTGATGACTGTTATTTAGTTGAATTAATTCTAATAAGAATGTGCTTGGGATGGGAAATTCCCAGGAATGGATATGTGCAGCTCTGTTTTATCTTTTTTTCCCCCCATGCTGTTTGGTTTTGGTTGTTAGAACTTGTTTTTTGCTCCCACAGAGCATTACGACTCTCTGACTGGCTCCCTGAGGCTCATCAGCATTAAGCCCATGGCCGCTCCACTCAACTACTCATACCCCGACTCCACAAATCACAGCCAAGACTCTGTCATGCTCAATGGAGAGGTAAGCCTGCTTACCTGTGGTATGTATAACAGTCATTATTACTGGTACGTTTACTTGCTTCAGGTGCTAGGACCCATACACAAATTATCAATTACAGTAAATGGTGCTTTTAATTTTATGTTTTATTTCAACACAATAAAATAATTACTGTTTACATACATATGTTTGTGTGTGTGTGTATTTATTTATATATATATATATATATATATATATATATATATATATATATATATATATAAGGTGCAAAGGTGTGTTTCTAGACTCATTATAATAATTTAATTTCATCAATACCTTAGAAATAGCGACTTTTGTCATTACAATTTCACTCAAATTTTTTCATGCTAATTTTAGGCTTTTGTTGAAATTTTTCTGGCACAGAAATTAGTGCAACCCTCACCTGAGAGAGCATTTCACAAGCCATGTTTAGTTTGTTTTGGATGTTAGGAGGAAGGGTTAGGCTGGTTAATTTTTGATTGCAGTTGCAATTCATCATGCAGGCTCTAAAATGTACAAATGTCACCTTTAAAATAGATTTAACAATTGTAGTGATATAAAATCAATACGTCTTGGAGATAATGAGACATCAGTAAGACATCCAACAGAACTTGATAGAAAATTTTTTGCTGTGTATCAGGATATTTCAGCCGAAACCCTGCTTTCCTTGGCCAGGAGGTTAAATGTGTGTGTGTGTGTGTGTGTTTGCAGGTGAACATGGGCCTGAAGCAGAAGTCCGATATAGAGCACTACAGGAACAAACTGCGTCAGAAGGCTAAGAGAAAAGGATACAGTGATGGGCCGACGAGCAGCGGAGGACACCGACACAGCCATCGAGAGAGACTGAGACGTGAAAATGCTTCTCTGGACCTTGAGGACACTCAGGGACCTGCGGAGGACAGAAATCCGTCCACTTACGTCAAATACCACAGGAGGTAGGGGGAGGTTCACACACCAGGGGGATGAGCTATTAGTCATCCTGCTTCAGTAGATTCAGATAGAGAAATAAACAGAAAGATGAAAAAGAGAGAGAGAAGAAAGGAGAGATGTATACAGTTGTCACAAGAAGAGAGCAAGGACATCAAATGAAACGTGTTGGCTGAAAAGAACATTTCGAGTCACCACCTCCAGTTATGTTTTTAGGTAAATAGAATCAGATTTGGTTTTCTTAGCCAGGACGTGCCTTGGCTGTTGCTTACATTGAAATAATAATTGTAAGAATCAAAATTTAACAGTAAAGTATTAAATATTTCAAGATTTATTTATTGAAATAGTAATAAACATCATTATTTCATTGAATTTTATTTAGCAAGACAGTTGTATTAATATTTTAATACTGCTTAGGGCTACGGTGATCCAGACCCCAAGATAATCAGCCTTGTGTAGCACAGTACAGTACAGTACACTGAAAAGGAAACAGTACAGTGTGTAACAACACAGTAAACAAAATAGAATTATACAGAATTATTATCACAAAAAGGGCAAAAATAATTGGATAAACAGCGAGTACACACAGCGAGTCTGTTTTGTGCTCAGCAAATGGAGAAACTTTTCAGATTTCCTGTACAAAATGTCTCATACAAACTTCTTTAACTTTTTAAAATAATAAAGTGCCAATTAAAAAGTTTAAAAAAAAAAAAAAACAAACCCTGAAGAACTTGGAAATTTACCAGAAAGAGAATGTGCTTGCACAGAGGATGGTGAGTAAGGCAAAATCCACTGGAACAATCACAGTTTAATTGGAATCTGGGAGTCAAATTTCAAAATCAGCCATAAGGTGCCTCAGACATATCTTTTTGGAAAGGTTGCATGGTAAGGTGTAACCTGCAAAAAACTCCTTAACTATACCAAGCTTTTTGGAACTACATAAAAGATTGTGTGTTGACATCAAATGAGACCAAAATCAAACTTTTGGCATGCAAAAAAAAGTTCCCCAAATAAGCACTGTAAAATATAGTGGTGGATGGTGGGGCAAGTTAGAAGCTGGTGGTCCGGGGACTCCTGCTGAGATTTATCTTATAATATCATAAATTCTGCCTCTGCCAGGAGGTTAAGATGACGATATATTGTGTGTTCAGTGAGAGTCAGAGGGAGCCAGCGTACTGGAGCAGGCAGTCTCTGAACACGCCAAGTCCTGTGGAGACTGAGCTGGATCTGCTGGTGATGAGGGAACGCGCCAGGAGGGGCATCCGCAACAGCGGCTATGATGTGAGTCTCACACACACACACACACACACACACACACACACACACACACACACACACAAATGACAAACATATCCTCAACACAACTCAATCAACACATCACACTGTAATAAACACTGCTTCAAAGACACTTTACATTACACAGAATTAACGTTCTCAACTAATATCTCATATCTCACCCTGGTCTCTGTCAGAGCTGCTCTGTCATAAATCAGGGTTTATGCCTTCACAGTTTCTGAATGAATAAACTGTATTTCTGTGATGCTGTCAACAGTCTGAAATGCTGCCTGGAATGTATCTGTTATTCATCAACCCACAAATCATTTTCAATGTAGAAATCAGACTGATGAAAAGCAGCTGTAACGGACACATCAAGTTGTCAAGTCGATAATCAAGTGTGGCAGAGAGTTTAAGAGCATAAATAGTGAACAATAGAGACCTTATCAAAAGCTTTATAAGATGGTGTGACGACAACAACCACCTCCAGCTCAACATGGGGAAAACCAAGGAGCTGGTGGTGGACCACCCTGTCGCCATAAGGGGGAGGGAGTGGAGATAGTGGACATCTACAAGTTCCTAGGGGTGCAACTCAGTAACAGACTGGACTGGTCAGACAACACTGAGGCCCTCTATAAGAAAGGACAGAGCAGGATGTTCTTTCTGAAGAGGCTCAGGTCCTTTAATGTGTGCACTAGGCTGCTACGGATGTGTTACCAGTCTGTGATCGCCAGTGTTATCTTATTTGCTGTGATATGCTGGGGAGGTGGCATTGAGACTTGTGGTGCCAACAAATTGAACAAGTTGGTGAGGAAGGCCAGCTCTGTGGTAGGGATGGACCTGGACAGGGTGGAGGAAGTGACTCAGAAGAGGATGAGAGGGAAGCTGAAAGCTATCATGGACAATCCTTCTCATCCTCTCTACGCTGGACTGAGGAGGTTCAGGAGCACATTCAGCCACAGATTCATCTAGCCACGTGCCTCAAAAACATCTGGGGGGCTCTTTTGTGCCATCAGCCATCAGACTCCACAATGCAACAATACCCAATACCTCCTACTCCACTGATTGAGTTTCAGAGAAACACACACTCAACAGTTAATTGTCATTTCACAGATCTTGCACATGTGTATAATTACTGAGGATATTGCACATGTACATATACATATAGAACTCTAGCATATGTACATACACACAAATCTGTTTCATTGTTTCTATTATTTCTATTGTATTGTATTTATGGAAATTATCTTCTTTCTTTCTTTCTTTCTTTCTTTCTTTGATGTTACTCATCCTACTTGTGATGCTGTGTCTGTTTGAATTTCCCCTACGTGGGATCAATAAAGGTACATCTTATGTTATCTTAACAAGATTAGATTAAAAGCTCCTCATGGAAGTAGTCACTTGCTTGAGGCATTAAATTATTTTTGTTCAGATTTCCCTGCTTTGAAGTACGTTTTCTTTCCATTGCTTCATTTCATTTCATTTTGCTTTAACACACCCGACTCAGCTTATAATTATTAAATAAATGCCTGAGCTGAGGAAACAGATATATTAGAGCAGAAATAACAAGTAACGTACAGTATATCATGACTGGTACTGAGAATGTCCCATTTAAGAATTCTTCATTTAAGAATCAGGTCTGAAATACTGGCATTATGCGGAAGATGTTTTCTTAGTAAGAATGACGCAGTGGTTTTACTTTGTACTCCAGTGTGCTCGTTTGTTCTGAAGCCCCTGTTCTGCAATTGATCTAAATATTACATCACTACACAGAGCGACAGTTTGTTTTCTTTGTCAGCTGTTTATGTCTCAAACACATTCAAGAAAAGACTCAAGCATCCCCTCTTCATCTCTGCTGTTTTTCATTCATTGATTCAATCATCTTTAGTAACGCTTTAGTTCACTAAAATCCCAGAAATACTGTGTGTGAGATGGAACTACACCCTGGATGGGACGCCAGACTATCACAGTGCACTATGCACACACATTTACGCTTAGGGTGCAATTTAACCGGCATGATTTTGGGAGGTGAGAAGAAACCTGAGAACCTAGAGGAAGCCCACAAAAACCTGGGGAGAACTCTGCACAGACAATAACCTGAGCTCAGGATCAAACCAAGAACCCTGGAGCTATGACACTGCTTCTCAGCATAAACCAACAGTACAAAAATCTCCTTTTTTTTTTAACCTACCAGGTTTTCTTTAAAAAGCAGCCCAATATACAGGAATATGTCTTCCAGACACTATACATTTCAAGGGTTTATACTATACATGTCTAGCAGTGTGGGTGCTATTGCAGAATGCATTGTAATATTTAAAATACACGCAGTACATTTTAATGAGGTGATATTAAAAATGTTGTGTTTCCTGCAGCTACAGATCAAAAGTACGGTGATGTTGTGAATTTGCTCAACTCGCAGTCCTAAACCATTCTGCGCTCCTTAGCAGCGAGCCTTTTAGAAAGATGTACTACTTTACTTCTTTTTGAGTAAACCAACAACTGCATGTTTGGCTGCTGAGAACCCAGTGCAGTTTTACAAGCAACACAAGATGTGTATTACTGACTAATGCATTTGGGATAATAATGCATAAATCATATTATGGTAATATCAAGGGTTAGTTGTTAAGAAGCTATTAACACTGAATGTTAAATAAAGCATGTAGCTGTAAAAAACATACATTTTACATTTTAAACAAGAATGATTTAAACAGAAAAAAAGCAGTGTTTTGCCTCAGTTTTAAATAACATTCTTGTGTCATCCAAGATTTAAAAAAAAGAGTCATTTTTAATAAATGATAAAAATTGCTGTCATTAGTGGACTCAGAAGTCAGAAGACATAGAAGATCTTTGTATCTGCTGTTTTAGGCATAAACTCTTTGGTTGTGGTCATTAAATATTCTGTTTTCTATGGCATCGCTTCACTAATCAGATCAGAGAGGGTAAATAAAAGGAAAAGTCTATGAAAATGTATGAAAACACTTTCCCATTCCCTGTGGGTTGCCTCAACAGAGGATCTGCTACGGGAGCTCTGATGTTTAATGTTTTAAAAACTTAAGCTGTTGAATTATGGCCATTATTTACATAAATCAGTTGGTTATGATGCAGTATTTTTGGTTCAATCCACTGAAATACTTTGCTGCGTCCATATCTGGACTGCTGTCCACCAGTTTTATGGTGAGAATTTAAAAAAGTATTTTCTTTATCGTAACACTGAACCATTAGACCCAGAAATTCAAAATATTTGTATTACGAAAGCACATCCTTGGTAACACTAAGAGTCTTATATGGACTCTGGAAGACCTCACATTGAGACTTTGCTGCGGTTCTGCCGTAGTCTCGCGATGTGGCCTAGAACCTTTACGGTCTGCTTGGGAAAGATACGGCTTTTTCGATTCCTTCCTGCAGTAATCACTGGAGTCTTCTTGGAGGCTGAAGCAAAGGCGATTTGCTCCACTCGGCCCATTTTAAACTGCGCTGAGGGAGAAGCAGAGCTCAGAGTTTATTCAGAGCCAGAGTCTACCGTCTCTAAACCCTGATGATCAGACCACAGCAGCCACCGCAGTCCCGGCCAGCGTGAATACGATTATAGACTGTTTAGGGATTCCGATGGGGAATTTGATATGTGTTAATAGCCATAAGTGTGCTGAGCTTTTAACTTGCAAATTGGATAGGCCCACTGTGTGTGTGTGTGTGTGTGTGTGTGTGTGAGTGTGTGTATGTGTGTGTGTGTGTGCACTTTATGGCAATATCTATGTAGAGTCAATCTGTGTGTCCACCTGTGGGATTGCTTATCTTATTAACTCAACTGTATGAGTGTATAGTACATTCTTTATGGAAGTGTGTATGAAATTGTATTTGTATAAATCTTGGTCAGTGTGTGTGTGTGTGTGTGTGTGTGTGTGTGTGTATGAGTGAGTGTGTGTGCATCTAATTTACATTCCCTATATTAATTCCCTGTGTTTCTGTGTGTGCTTTTGCGTATTGCGTGTGTGTTTGTGTGTGTGTTTCCCAGGCTGAACCAGAACCATTTGAAGAGACAGACGTGGACCGCCTCATGAGCTCTCTTGGTTTCGGAGGAAGTCACCACGTTAAAGGTCACTCGGACTCGTCCACTCTGAGCTCTCAGCCCTCCATCGACGAGGTGCGGCAGCAGATGCACCTCCTGCTGGATAATGCATTTGGTTTGGCCTCGGCTGAGCCGTCTGGACGCAGCCACCACCAACACCACTCCCGGCACGGCCCCCATCCTCCATACCCCCCTCCTCAGAGCGGTCCCTACGTGGATGGAGTGACCAGCGCCCCCGGCACCATGGACCACCCAGCTGGAGCTTTGCAGCGCGGCCCATCGTTTGAGCCTGACATGCACCAGTGTAGCCTCCCCAAGCCTGTACGTCCTCACTGTCCACATTTACACTTTCAAGTAAATACCATTTTTTAATGATATACACAAAATGTACATTATACTACATTTTATATTAAAATGTAACATGTACTTTAGACATACTACCTGCTTTAATTTTTATAAATAACAACAATATTATGCCACAGCATATATATTATGTATCAGGGTTCTGACAGTAGTTCCAGCTGTAACATTAACGACAGGTTAACATGCTCTCATTCTAATGCGTTACTGTTTCTATAGTAACAGCTCATACACAGGGATTTGTATGGTGGATGCTCCATATAATCTAATCGAAGACTAATGATAAATAGATTTTTTAAAAAGTGTTTGGATAATCTTCGATGTGGTGAAGTTTTTTGTTAGGAGAGGTTTATGTAACATTAATGTCCTGGGTGTCAGTGCTTTGTAGCAGTCACTGTGCTTTGTACATTTTCCCGGCACGTAAAAGTCGTCAGGACAGAGGAGTTTAAGCTGTACTTTTTGTCTCGTTAACTTCAAGAGAAACAAGAGAGGCATGGTGAGGGAACAACTGTTTATAACATAAGTGATAACAGGAACTAATTTGTCTCGTGGATTTCCGTGGACTATTTATAACGTGAATTATTTTCGTATAACAGCACGGTCTGTGCTATTCCTTACCTATAACAGAAATGTACTAGTCTGCATTTTCACAAGCTTAGTGAAATAAAACCAGGAAATAAGCATTCTGTTAAACATCCTGTTATGTATCAATTCAACATTCCCTTATATGGTAAAATATAGGACATAGTGAAATTATATGATTTGTAGAAAAGTTTTCTTTTTTGAAATTCACCCAAAACTCATTTTTAAAAACAATATATTTTTATATGCTGCATAATAAAGAGCTTTACATAGCCATTCCAAAAAAAGTTCAAATGTCAACAGACAGCTACATATACAAAGAAATCCAGATTATACAGTTGAGGTCAAACAGTCACATACACCTAGGCTAAAGATATTCACACACAAGATTTTTCCCAACTCCACACATGTTATGAATTAACATACATTTCCTGTGTTAAGTCAATTAGAGTATTTACTTTATGAGACTGAGATTTATTTCAGCTTTTATTTACTATATCAGATTTTTAGTGAGTCAAAGCTTTACATACTGTACACAGTATTTGGTGGCATTGCCTGAACTTGAATCAAACCCTTGGGTAGCCTTCCACAAACTTCTCACCATACTTTGCCGGAATTTTTGCCCGTTCCTCCTGACAGAACTGATGTAACTCTGGCAAGTTTGTGGGCCTCCTTGCTCAGACATGCTTTTTCAGTTCCACAGATTTTCTATGGGATTCTGGTCAGAGTGATAGCCAATCCAATGATTTCACTTTAATGTCTTTAAGACATTGTGTTACAACTTTGTGGGTATGCTTAGGATTATTGTCCTGCTCTAAGAAGATTGCAACCAAGTTTTAACTTTCTGCCTGATGTCTTGAGGTGTTCTATATAATCCTCCTTCCTCATGATGCCATCTATTTTCTGAAGTGCACCAGTTACTTTTCCGGCAAAACACCCCCACAACATTATACTGCCATCCCCATTCTCCATTCTTCATCACCCTTTTTCCTCCACACATAGCACAGATCATTATGAGCAAACAATTACTTTTTTTTTTCTTTCATCTGACCAGTGTAGCACTTCAGATGAAAATGCCCAGGTAACATGATGTAGCATGACTATGTGAAGTTGTGAAAATATGAGATTTAATATCTTTATGTATGTAAGTGTCTGACCTCAACTCTATGTATGATGGCAGTGTTGGCATTTGCATACTGGAAGATGATATATGCTCTTATATTTTATAGCACAAAAACACATGTCTGTTACACATTCAATGCTAACTCAGTAATAAGATTTACAGCTCATCGCTGTTTCTTAAAATAATGTGGCCAAACTGCTGCAGTGAATGTTTTCATACTTTGACAATTCTCAGAGGCCTAGCGACAGGACAGGCAATGCAGGCTGGTGCCTGGGACCATGGACGTAATACTAAAAAATGCATTATTTTAAGATTATTAAACACCATTGAGCCTACATTATGAAACAATGGTTAAAACAACATTGAGGTTCATCTAACCTGCACAATCTCTAATAATCTAGTAGAATATAACAGCATTTTTATGCAACAGTAAACCTAAATAGCTGGTTATATTTCCACTGTTTTGAAGTCTAATAACTGACAGGCCTGCACCATGGATTAGAGAAGGTATTAATTTTTAGCTAAAAAGCTGTTTAGCCTTGACTAAAGATAAAATAAATAAAAAAACATCAGTATTACTGCTATTAATTACAGTACATCTCTATTTATTATATACAATACTTTATATTTTTTTATTTTTGAATGGCCATTATGATTAAGTTCTGCTTATTTCTGGGAGGGTTTAATAATAATAATAATAATAATAATAATAATAATAATAATAATAATAATAATAAAAGGATGCTCTTCAGTAAATCATGTATTGTTAAGTGAAAGTGTTTACTCAAGAATGCTGGCACTGCTAATAATGAATGAAATGTATTAGTAGCTACTTCCACTCATGGTCTTCACCTGGTTTCCTCAACCATTCATTATTCATTCATTCATTATTAGGTAATTTAAACACACACATACAGGAATTTTGCCTTGTTAAAATGAACCCATGTTTATGAAATTGGCCTGATAATAATCCTAAAACACCATTTTATTATGCTAAGTGCTGTCATGCTGTATAGATTGAGGCATTTGATTGGCTGTTGTTCTGACTAGAGGGTTAATGTGATTTGCTCCTCAGGGCTTCAGGTTCACGCAGCTGCCCGACATGAGTTTGGGCTCACCGCCACCTCTTATATCAGCTCGAAGTGGCGCCCCACCTGGAGCATCAGTACGGCGGTAAGATCTATGTAGCTTCATTAAAACAGTGATGATTTCATTAGCATACTTCCCTGTTAATATTCATGTGTGTTCTTGCTGAGGCAGCTGTGTATGAAGGTGTTTTGCAAGCCACTCTGAGCTGCTGACCGCATTGAGGTGTGCTCTCATGTGGCTCTGCGGCTCTCTTAGCTCAGTGTGTGTGTGTGTGTGTGTGTGTGTGTGTGTGTGTGTGTGTGTGTGTGTGTGTGTGTGTGTGTGTAGATCAGCATGCTCATTCTGCCCCCTGCTGGTCAGACAGGTTTATGGCAGTACAAATTTCCAAGCATGCCTCTGTGTTTTCCAGATCAACACCAGACATGAGTCTGAAGCCTCGTGTTTCTGAGGCATCGGAGATGAATCAGCACAACGGCGCCCCCTATTTGCCCATGAACCGAGCTCCTTTCCCAGCTGTCACCGTCGATCAGTCCATGTCGAGCTACTCAGGTCTGAGTCTTAACACATTATAACATATGGTGTGTACTATAGAGCAGATATATGACGAAGAGCACCTATATTGCAGTGTGTGGTAAGTGAAGGAAGGAGGCAAGCGCGTAAACTCTGCCTATGTTTTATTGTGGGCAATCCTAGAATCATCTTCGTAGTCCATAACATGGGTCAAAGCACAAGCAAGTAGCAGCAAATTAAGGTGATAGACAAACTAATTAAGGACAAAACACAGAACAGGTGTACACAATAGGAGAACAAACCAATGACCTCATAGGAGTGGAGACAAGACTAGAACCAGTACAAAAGCATAGAGAACCATGCTGCATGCTGAAAGGGGGAATTTAGCTTCCTAACACATAATAACTCACTTTAATATATAAGTATGTTACTTTAATATATAAGAAATAACAATAGCACCAAAAATATCAAGAAAAAAGAGTCTGTAATATTTTTACATGCACAATAGAATACAACTGAGTGCTGATCAAAGTGTGAAAATGATCTCTGCAGTGTTTCTTTAGCCAGAGAGCTTACACTGGAAAATGAGCTAGTCATAAACATGTGACACACAGGTGTTACTGCTTCATAAATTATAAGAGCCAATCTTGTTCCACTATGCAAATACAGGCAAAATGGTTTATATATTAACATATTCTTTGAATCTAGATTAGTTTTTTTGTTTTGTTGAGGGTAAAAGTGTAGGTGTTTTTGTGCATATTTCTGTTGTTTAATGACAACAGATTTTTTGTAGAACCACCGCATCATGCAATTTATAATGTAATTCAATATAGAAGCTAAATGTAGAGTCTTTAAGTAAAAATGACTACCAGGTTCTGATATACAGTCATGTACATTATTTTTCAGATGCCCCAAAACATTTAGCTTTTCATGTATTTGATCTCTGCAGGAAACCCAATGACAGCCGTTTATGCCATTTCAGCCAACCGGCCCGGCTACTCCGACTACTTTGTCTTGTCACCTCCGTCATCATACCGGAGCCCCTCATGGATGTCGTACCCTCCGGAGCCGGATGACCTCCCACGCCAGTGGGGTGACACGGTAAATCTCTTCTACAGCTGGGCGTCACTCACACCTGAAGCACTTTAACACACTTCCCCTTTTAAATGCTTCAGTTCTTCTCTATGCTTAGAGCTCTATTCCTTAAAACCAGAGATTCCATTGATTCAATACTCAGTATCAGTATCAGGCTGATACCAGCAAAAATGGTGGATCGGATATTAGGGAAAGGATATCAGGTATCAAATCCTGTAACAAATGGCAAAGACTGAGATTTGGTTTTGGAAAAGAAATGTATTTTTGGAATTGGAAATGTTTACATATCCACGTCACATACCACTTTTTATATTTGGCCAAAGCAGATTCTATAAAGTGACAAAATGGAAAGTGTCTAAATGCAGATACAGTCACAGATACTGAGCTATAGATTGCGTCCCCCAGTTTGTGAACAGTTGGTAACAGTTGCTGTAAATTTTAAATGCTAATTTATTATCAGTTTTCAATACACTGCGTACAATTTTACCACAGAGTATTTAAGACGGCATTATTTAAAACTGAAATCAGCCCATTTTTAGCAGTCAATCCTTGTCCGAAATAATCAATATATTATTAATATCTGAAATAATGATTTCTCACTTCAAACACATTAGTACAGAAGTCTTAAGAGGCCATGTATTATTATTTTTGTCTTTCTTGTTTGTCACGACATAATTGTCTCATGACTTCCACTTAATAAAAGTTGTTAAGTGGATAATGAGAAAACAAGAAAAATAATGCACAGCCTTATAGGGCTCCCATATATTCCATACATTGACACATTGATACTGACTAAGTTAATACAGATCCGTTTTGCTGTGTGCCATGTGCTATGTATCTTCTCTCCTGGTTTCAGTATTAGTGAGGAATAGTCTATTTTGAGACTATTTAACACTGATTCAAAAAATTATATATACAGTACTGTGCAAAATTCTTAGGCACCCTATTTTTTTTTTAGTACAAACTTTGTTATAGATTTTTATTTTATGACTTCTACATTATTGAGTCAGTGCAAAAACATTTTAGATTTCCAAACATTAGTTTTCCAGCACAAAAATATATTTTTTTCTTTTTTTTTCTCAGTGATTATATAAATTGTTGCTTGGTACTGGACTTAGGCTTTTGGATTATTCTGTGTTTTGTCTAAAAAAAAAAATCCTTCTTGATTAACATGTGCATGTTGTATTTTCAGAACCCATGTCATTTGGAGACGATCTGCTGAGACGAATGGGCTGACTGGACACAGCAATGCTCCTGGGTGCGTTAACTTTTATTAACCTATATTACTCTGCTTAGTGGCAGTAGAACTGCTCTCTTAAATAAGGAGCTTCAGTAAGAAAAGAAAATAGTCAGTAATTCATCTTCTGAGTCATGTCAGCAGTGCAAACTACACATTCCTTAATAATATGGATGGTCTATTCATTTTACCATAATAATAATAATAATAATGATAATAATAATAATAATAATAATAATAATAATAATAATAATAATAATAATAATAATAACAATAAAGTACACACAATGCATTAATTGCTAAGTAGTGAAGAAAAGTGCTGCAATGCCCTCCACTAATATTGGCACTCTTGGTAAGTATGAGCAAAGAAGGCTGTGAAAAATTGTCTTTTGTTAAAAAAAAAAAAAAAAAATGCTCTCATGGATATCAAACATTTGCAAACAAATCACAGGTTTATCAAAAAAATATCTTTGTTAAATATAGGTGTGTAACAATTACTGGCACCCTTTTAGTCAATACTTTGTGCTACTTCCCTTTGCCAAGATGACAGCTCTGAGTCTTCTCCTATAATGCCTGATGAGGTTGGAGAATACATGGCAAGGGATCTGAGACCATTCCTCCATACAGAATCTCTCCAGATCCTTCAAATTTTGAGGTCCACGCTGGTGGACTCTCCTCTTCAGCTCACCTCACAGTTTTCTATGGGTTTCAAGTCAGGGGACTGGGATGGCCATAGCAGGACCTTGATTTTGTGGTCAGTAAACCATTTTTTGTGTGGATTTTGATGTATGTTTTGGATAATTATCCTGCTGGAAGATCCAACCACGGCCCATTTTAAGCTTTCTAGCAGAGGCAGTCAGGTTTTTATTTAATATTTGATATTTGAGTCCATGATGCCATTTATCTTAACAAAATGTCCAGGTCCTCTGGCAGAAAAACAGCCCCAAAACATTAAAGAGCCACCGCCATATTTAACCGTGGGCATGAGGTACTTTTCCATATGGCTACCTCTCTGTGGGCACCAAAACCACCTCTGGTATTTATTGCCAAAAAGCTCTATTTTGGTTTTATCTGACCATAGAATCCGATCCCATTTGAAGTTCCAGTAGTGTCTGGAAAACTGAAGACATTTGAGTTTGTTTTTGGATGAGAGTAGAGGCTTTTTTCTTGAATTACTTCCAAACAACTTGTGGTGATGTAGGTGACTTCAGATTGTAGTTTTGGAGACTTTCTGACCCCAAGACGCAACTAACTTCTGCAATTCTCCAGCTGTGATCCTTGGAGATTTTTTGGCCACTCAAACCATCCTCCACAGTGTGTTGAGACAATATAGACATACGTCCTCTTCCAGGTTGATTCATAACATTTCCAGTTAACTGGAGCTGCTTAATTATTACTGGAGACTCCTTCTAAAAATGTTAAATAAATGTTGCCTCACAATTTTACCGTATCACTGATTACATAGAAGTTGTTACTCTAGAAACATATTAGAACATTCACATTTATATAAACCTGTGATTTTAATTATAGCTAACATTATTGACAGAGCTACTGTTATGGAAAATTAATCAACATCCACTGACCGATCAGAATCGAGAATTCAACAGCACTGTGGTATAAGCGACCTGAACACTTAATCTTTTATGAAATTATAATACAGATGTAATCTTTTCATGGAAATCTTTTTTTATGATTTGTGATTGCTGACTTATATTTAACAAAAAATCAAAGATACACTTATGTAGACCAGTTTTGCGCATAAAAACATTCTTAGCACAAAACATTAGAGAAGGTTCAAAAGGTTAAAAAATGTGAAAGGTTCATTTTTTCCCCTCTTTCTACTCAGATTTCTACTCCCCTCTTTACATATAAAAAAGAGGTTCTCTAATTTCATGTTTTGTTGCAGGGTTTGTACAGTAGATGAAAATTTCCTGATCCCCACAGCAGCCCAAACCTGTCCTGGCTCCGAGGCCTGCAGGGCCGCTCCAGCTGAGCAGGCCCAAAATGCCAGAAAGGCCCAGAAGACCCGAAAGGCCCTGACCAGACACGACCAGGCCCGTTAATCACTCCACCATTCACCAGTGCTTTCATGGGAGGCTCTTCTCTCAGCCTCCGCTTCTGACTCGGCACCACCATGACCGACCGGCCCAGTGTCCAAACGTTTTCTTGAAACTTTTTCGATCTCCTCACGGACATGAAGCTGGTGGGGTTTTATCTTTCTCTCTCTCTCTGTGTGTGTGTGTGTGTGTGTGTGTGTGTGTGTGTGTGTGTGTGTGTGTGTGTGTGTGTGCTTGAAACATCAGCATATTCAAAATAGAAAACATTCTTTCGTCTCGAACGGACCTCTCTGTGTCTTTTGCTCTTATTTTTACTGAGAGGCAGGCCTATCGCAAGTGATTCTTTCATGCACTCTATGTATGGCTTACATAAAAATGACCTTGGTGTAAAAGAGACTGAAAAATCTGAAACCGAAAATGACTTGTTGTACTGTATGTAAATGTAGTCATGACGTGAGTCTTTTTTCCCCCCAGCTGTTTATGAAATAGTGCATTCGTTTGCTTCTCCTTTTGCTTCTATTATAAAATGTCGAATAACGTACATTGGCTCATGAGAAACTTGAAGAAAATGTTGTCATAGATCGTGGAGTGTCACAGGACACAAAACAATGATCCCAAGCATTTAGCATTCAATGTTATAGAAAACCAGTAGTGGGTTATTTTAGGGCTAGAATTTTATTTGAATTTATGTTCCTATTTAGTATATCACTTTCAGTTTTACAGCAAATAGATAAACTATCACCAAAACAACATATCTATTTTATTGCCTTATTTTTTGATAGATACTTAAATTTATATATGAGATGATATCACAATCTAGAACATTTATCTGCTGGAGTGTACAGCATAAGCCAAAAAAATAAGAATGAATTGAACAAAAAATTGGAAAAGTAAATATATAATTATTATTATTATGCAAGCTAAAATTCCACTTTAAATCAACTTAAACATTTTGCAATATTTATGACAGCATCAGTCAAAAAAGTTTGGGCCCACCTAATTGTATTTATAATACATTTTATTATAATATGTATTTCAGACACTGATTTAATGGCTTACGTTTGAAATGAATTTTTAAGACAAATATAAATAAACCAACCAACCAACCAACTGAACAACAAATAAATAAATAATTTGAATATACATCAATGGTTAAGAAAGAATTTTTTTTTCAAAACAATTATGAGTAAGTGTGCCCAAACCTCTGACTGCTACTGTATACAGGTTTCTCTCAGATCCCTATGAAAATGAATATAATTGGTAGCAGATTTATTTAGTAGCAGAATAAAACTGTTTCATTACAATGAATTCACTTTAGTTTTATGCAACAAGTGCAATGTGACCTACCCTAATTTTAGCATGTGTTTCCGGAAAGTTCTAATGCATGTAGTATGAAGAAACACAAGGGCTTGTATGTAAGGAGATGTAAATTATAATGATGGATATGGATCTGTTCTGTCATAAACAGTGATATCGACAAAAATCATTCCTATTAATGACCCTTTGTTATTTTTCCATTATGACATTTTATATTATGAATGTGATAATGGTACACAATATGAACACAATCCGATTACACAGGCATTCAAGCATAGTAAGATAATACAACACAACACGATTGCTTTTTTTGTTAAAACTGAAGAACTTTGTCCTCTCAATGTAATTAGCTGGTGCTGGGGAAGTGCAAAGATCTCGGTTGTCGC
Source organism: Ictalurus furcatus (assembly GCF_023375685.1). Classification (NCBI taxonomy): domain Eukaryota; kingdom Metazoa; phylum Chordata; class Actinopteri; order Siluriformes; family Ictaluridae; genus Ictalurus; species Ictalurus furcatus. The sequence goes on from NC_071262.1 coordinate 20,301,753, forward strand.
TGTTGTCTTTTTTGCTTTGTAAAATATTCTCTGTTACTATTTTTATAACAATTCACTCATCTTTTTGAGCCATCAGTAGAGGCAGCATTCAGAACGCACCGTTGCCGAGTGTAAAATAGTGTGCTTCAATTTACAGTATGTATTAAAAAAAACTCATTGTGAACCTATGTGAAAAAAATGTGTAATATTCTGTGTAAATTCACATCATAATGCTAAGATGTCAATCTAATTCCTCATTACACAACTCCATAACTGCCAGCTATACAGTATATTTTCACATAATTAATATAAAAAAAACTGCATTTGTTTTTGAAGCTGTTTTTCCTTTGTCGTTTTTTTCTTTGTATGAAATAACCATGCTTATAATAACTCTGATTTAACAATTTCATATTTTTTGTGGTTTACACATTAAATCGAATCTAATAAAGACTAAAATACACTGGAAAGGAAAAGTTTTGTGTATTTAGTGGGATGACTCCTACTGCTCTCTTAGATCAAGAAGAGATTGGGTTCCAACACAGATGGTTAAGTTGCTTAGCCATCTAGGTACAAAGTCTTGGAAAGACAACAATGTCCCCATTCTGGACAGAGAGGACATATGGGTTTGAAAGTGGAGTGGATTTTCATTATTCATTGGACAGATGTTTTTATCCAATGTGACTTACAAGTGAGGCAGAGTACAATCCAAGCATATGGTAGAGCATTAAAGGTCCTTGCTCAAAAGCCCAGCTGTAGCTCTCTGGGATTTGTCACGACTTTTGTGGTCACAAGCATACAACATTAGGGTTAACCTAATTTCCTAATAAAGATTTTCAGCCTAAATTTTATCCCTTGCATCTGTAATGTATATATTATTACCACAGGTTCATTTTGTTTCCTTGTCTTAAGAAAATTACAGAAAACCTGTTTATACCTATCTGAATTGGGTCAATAAATGTTTGAATTACATGACTATATACTGTATTACAATATTACACGTTAAGAGTAAAGGTGGTAGGATGAGACAGGCATAAGGGAAAGTCTTCCCAAAGCTGTTCTTGGATTTTTATCCAACAATTTAACACTCTATCAAACTAAGTGTAACTTAATCTACATCTAACTTAATATTTCCTGAAGATTTTGTGGCATTTATGAGGCTGAAATAGAAGCACCTTCAATTTAAGTGGTTAGTCCTAGTGCCCTACAACCTGATCTTCCTGTCCTACCTTGCAGCTTTCATCTTCAACCAAAATCTAACACACCTCTTTAAGTTGATCAAGAATTTCTTAAGGCAATTATTAGATGGTCAGGTGATATTTAATATGATCATTAATTTTTTAATTATTTAGCCTAATTTATTTTATTGATGTGTGAATCCATTTAACATCTCATGCTTGAATCATCCTTTTCCATGACTCATCCATTATCCTTCCTAAAACACACTTACCCCCGTTAAATATTTGGAATATTCCACAAGCAAATGTTCAATAGGAAATGGCATCATCTGAATATTGTGATCATGGGAAGAAGAAAAGTGCTTCTCTCATTCTGTTTCAATTATATTGTGGCACTGGCTGCCAAGGTCACTTTGAAAGTAAAACCTTGTTAGTAAAATGATTTATTAACAAGAGCTCAAATTTAAATGAATCATTACAAACAATACAGCAAAGAAACCTGGTGTAAAATGAGATAAGAAAATGAGACATGCTTGAGATTAATTAATGCATTTTTGAACGGTTAAGTGCATGTGTTGTTAGATTCAATGTTAAAAATTATGTGTAAAAAAAAAAAAAAACCCTTAAGTTATGGCCCCCCAAGTCCAGTGGCTTGTAAGACTGTGGCTTATCAAGGATTTATGTTATTCTGTGCACTTTTCAATACCTCCACTAGAGGGCAGCACCATGTTTTGCTTTATGTTCTCCTTTTAAGTAACGCACTTTTTGGTTCCCAAGCCTGCTTTACTCTGGCAGTGATAGAGGAGAGTTTTCTCCACTCTCTCTTACCTTAATGCCCCCTCATTCCACCTTAAACACTTTTCCAGCCATCTTCAGCCCCAAGCTGTTTCACTGAAGATGTCACCCTGCGACAAGCTGAAGTACCCCAACCACCCCCAACTCTCTCAATGAGCCTCTAACATTTATACCTGCAAACGCGTCAGACTTCATTAAGTCAACTGCTAGAGCGCAGCGAGTATCTGCCTCTCAGCTCAGGAAAATGTCCCCTCCTGGAGCTCGAAGCAGCTGCAGGATGGAAAAACCTGGTCACCTCATTCTCTTTTCTCTTTGCAAACAAACAATAGACTTTCACAAGCAACCCAGTCGGCATCGACTATTCGGAGAAAATGAGGCGTGTTGGTTTTCCCACTTCCCTACACAGGCTGTACGAGAAATTGATAGCTATTCATTCTGTAGTAGTGAAAATCTTCAACTTAAGATATTAAACTTAATTCCTTTGTGCCCACTATAGAGGCATGCCATCTCAAAAAGCAAACCTTAAGCCTTATTACACTGTGAGAAGATCTGTGACATTGTTAGAGAACCAAATGATTGGAAATGGGTCAAAAAGATAATCGCTATACCTTAATGCAAGTATTTCTAAAAATGCAGATGGATCCACATCTTTCAACTGGAGTTCTGCAAGGCTCAGAATAGCATGAGGATGTGCTTTTCATAGGAGGCAACAAAACACCTCTGCTAAATGTTGTAGATATTCATGATGTCCTCTGGATTCCTGGCCACACCCTTTAGCCCTCTGGTTACACCATGCCAGGGGTCATCAACTAGCAGACCACGGTCCGGATGCGGCCTCAGCACTGTTTCAGTTCAATAAATCCTGTAGCAGAGCCTCTAAATATATGTAGGGGGACATTGGCTCTGTTTTTCTAGTTTTCAGGAAGTTTCCTATAGCAAATCCTCTATTGTAGCTCATCCAGTCACATGATTCTATGTAAATTATTAAACTGAAGGCAGATCATCGGCAAGGCTCGAGCCTAGCCTCAAGATGTTTTATGTATTGACATTTTTGCCATTTGTACTTAGACTTGTCTTGGGGTGCCTAGATAGCTCACTTGGAAGAGCATGGGACTCTTGATCTCAGGATCATTGGTTTGATCCCTATGTTGGGTGCCAACCCCATCCACTGGGGGTATACAGGTTAGTGTACTCAGTGTCAGCCTCAAGCCCAGATAAATGGAGAGGGTTCTATCAGGAAGTGCATCTAGCATAAAACCTGTACCTAATCAATATGCAGATAACGGAAGGTGATCTGCTGTGGTCCCATAAGTGATCCCTTAGGAGCAGCCACAACAACAACAACTTGGACTTATCTTGGGGCTGGGCATTTGTCTCACTAAATAAGATCTTGATCAAAAGTTTGTAAAAGTAATGTTTGCATTGATTTTTAACACTCACAAACTTTAACAAGTAATTCCTTTGGCTAGAAAACAGCCAAATCATTGGTACAATGCATGAATGAATCCAACTAATTGAAATAAAAGTCTTGAACTTGACTTGGTCTCGCTTTCATTCTGACTTGATTTTGACTCAATCCACTTAAGACCCAGTCCCGACTTGATCTCATTTAGTCCTGGTCTTGTACTTGTCTTGCACTTGACAATAATTGTCTTGTCTACAGTCCTTCTCATCAGACCAGAGACATTAGGTCTGACATGATAGTTTTCACAGATTTTTCTCTTTAATTACCTTTTCTGGTCTGATTTGTGAACTGGCGATGAGTTGTTTAAAACAGGAATGTTTAAAGACTAAGGAACAGAGAAGTATGAGTTTATTCTCAGATATGTCTCACACACAATGGTGTTAATCATAAGTGCTAATTTGAAGCACCAGTGTGAAACAAAACAATCACTTCAAATTGTCTTGTTTATAGCCATGAAATAATCACTAATGTATAAGCATTAAAAGTAACTGTTATTGCCTTTCATTAATGTTAGTCAGCTATCTAGCTTATTTACCTTTGCAGCAGTAAATTTTTTACATATAAATGGAATGTTAGTTGAATTTTAGTTGAACACCCCCACATTATGCAATTAGCTATTGGTGTGCTTTACTTCAAGAAGAGAGCAAGAAGCCACAGTGAGATAATGTGACCCCATATGCATGAACCTCAGACTGACTCAGAAGAAAAAAGATCTGACCACCAATTTTGAGGAAATTTTATGTATTAGCACTGTAACTCTAGTTACTGACTACATTTACTGACATTTGGCCTCATTTATCAAGCTGGATATGAACAGATTTATTCTTAAATCATTCGTATCTGCGTTTACACAAGGAATTTGGCATTCATGAAAGTCTGGTAAATACTGTCTTACTCATGCTCCCGAGTGTGTGTACATTTCTGCATAAGAAGACTAACTAACGAAAACCTCAACTTGAACCTGGTCTGTCTGAGTGTAGCCATAAGTATACATAAGATACAACATACATATGCAAGTATGAAGAAAATCAGCCATTCTAAACTTTTGTAAATGAAAATTTTAATTTAGTTTGGCTTACGCAAACATTTACACAGAACTTTAAAAGATTGATAAATGAGTCCCATAGCTTGCTGCTACTATACTGAGATGTGGGAAACACTCATGTTAGAACATAGTCAGAGAGATAACTGTTAGTAAAGTAGCTCACATATAGGGTTTTGGTATCCAATTCACAAAGCAGCAGGGTGGTGTAGTGGATTATGTTGCTGCCTCACTTTAGCTAAGCTATCTAGCTGACTTCTTTTGCATGCAGGTTGTGTTTTATGGTTACCGCAGTGCTATTGTCAAATAATTTGCATATTAATATGATAGGTTTGAGCTGTTAAGGTTAATATTGTGACATCACAACTCCCTGAATCAATTTATACAAGCACTGAGAATTTAGCACCGTTTGTCCCATATATTGGTCTTTCTAACTGGAATTAGACACCCAAGAGAGGTTAATCATTAAAATAATGTTTGGGTGCAGAAATGCTTAATTAAATCATTAGTCATAGATTCAGACCTTACTTAATTGTTTACTTTTTCTTTGAATCCACCAGATCCTATAAAGATCTATGTTTGGTGCCTCATAAAGCTTTGCTCCATCCTTCATGTTTGTTAAATTTAAGCTGGTTGTTATCATGAGGGAGAGAGGTTGGCGTTTGGAAACATGTCAGACACTGCTGGCTCAGCTGATAGCTGGCTTCCTTGGAGGCCTGGTGTAATAGGACCTGTTTAATCGTCTCTGTCAGTAATTAATGTGCAATCACTGCAAGGCAAACAAATAGGAATTGATCTGCAGTGCTCAAAGAAAGATCCATGTGGCGGGACATTTGCCTAGCAAAGGACCTTGGATTGTAAAATATCTCTGTTATAAATGAGTCAAACCCTGCCTGCAGGACAAGGAAGACATAAAGAGCTGTGTGTGTGTGTGTGTGTGTATTCACAGTATGGGAGTTTGTTTATGTGTATAAATGAGTGTCCATTCCTGACCTACCGTTCCTTAAAGCAAATAATGTAGTTGACAAAACCTGGGATAATACATGGCTCTTGAAATGCAGGTGGTGTATTAAAACAAGAAAACAAGAATGTTTTCAGTGTCTCATGGGAAGTGGACATTTGCATTTAATAAGGCTTTGTGGGTTCTTTGTTTTCCTCACTTCAGAGGTTTCTCAGGATGGTAGAAGCTCATTTGCTGCCATATGAGGTTTACTCTCTTTTCAGAAGTGAACCATTTCTGTCATAATTTATTCAGTCTTCAAGTTATTAGCATTAGAAGTGTGTGTCCGAGCCAGCGGGCACTGGTGACACTCTCGTTGCACCTGTGAAAGAATTAAAATTCAGGATTTTTTTTATCATGATAAACAAAATCCTAACATTGGAGCTGGATCAAAGTGACATGTAGGCTCAGTTTCAAATGGCCAAATTAACATGACTACAATCACTGAAGCGCATGTAATCGCATGCAAATGTATGGAAATAATCGTGGTTGCAGTTGAAACTAAATGCATATGCATGTATGAAATTGAGCTAGCTGCCTCAATGCATCTTAATAATGGTCCAATATCCAAACATTTATAGTCCAATCCTGCAGAGTCATTAAACACCAGAGACAATTGGTTGGTGAAAAGTCTGAGAATTGGCCATATTATAGCGTGCTGACATATTTTCATAATGATAAGTATATTTATTTATTGAGCTAGTTTGTTAAACTAGCTGCTTACACAATATGATCTTTGTAGGAGAATAGCCACGGCAAGATTAAAAAGTTAATAAAAATATGTCCATATTGTTTTGGGGAAGTATATGTATGATTTCTTAACAGCTTTAAGTTGATGTATCAATGTATCTTATATATAGGCAGACAAAAACAATATTTTAACCAAAACAAATCTGTTTTTCTGAATTTAGCCACAGGGAGTTATCTTTCCTAGGAAGGGTTTTCCCAGACTGCCACATACAGTACTAATACACACCAAAAATTTTAGGCACCTGTTATGGATTTTTATTTTATAACTTACAGTACAAAAACATTTTAGATTTCCAAACATTAGTTTTCCAGCACAAAATTAAATGTTACAGAAAAATGTTTGTATGTCATTAAAGAAACCAGCATATTAAGTGGTAAGAGACACTTTTCAGACAAAACATAATGAAGGCTGCTGGGTTTTGCTACAAAAATAAGAAGCAAGTGCGACAAAGTCTCCAGAAGAACCGTGGCTGGTTCTGCAAGATGCTCAATAAAACTTTACAGCTCATTTCCTTATAAAACTGCACTAATTCTACCTGAGACTACTTTTTTTTTTTTTTTTTTTTTTTTTTTATAAAGCAAAGGGTTGTCACACCAAATATTGCCTTTGTTTAATTTATTAGTGTTTACTTTTCTTTATAGTATTTTTGTTCAATGGAGAAACATTATTTTTGAAGGCACCTTTGCTCTACAGCATTTCTTTGCATATGCCTAAGACTTTTGCACAGTTCTGTACATTCCCTAGTTATGTTGTTTTTCAATCTCTGCAACATTGTGTCTTTTTCCTGGCCTGTCTGTCTAGTTATTTAAACATAGAGTACCCTGCTTTGTTTTTGCCAGATTGCAATTTAACCCCTGCCTATGCTATCCAATTCTTGGATTAAGTGTAATAAAATTTGCTTTGACTATGCAATTGCTTACCTTGAATGCTGAAAATGTGTAAATATACATTTGGCAGCAGGGTTTGTGGTCGAGTGCCAGCTGTGAATGGTAGAAAGATTCGCAGAGAACGAGCGGGTAATGATTGATTGTCTACACCTGTGTGTAAGGAAGTGGCCATGCGTTATTATTATTTTCTTTCTTGTTTTCTTGTGATCATCACTTCATTTTCTCGTGATCTTGCCATAACAAGTTGTCTTCTCATGATCAAGACTTAATTTTTTTGTGATCTCCACATAACAAAAGTTGTTATGTTATGTCAAGATCACGAGAAAATTAATTCAAGATCAGAAGAAAACAAGAAAGAAAAAAGAATAATAATGCATGGTCGCTTACGGCTTCCGTATGTGTGTGATTAATATGATAACCTATTTATACTCTGTGTGTCTTGCAGTAAGTGGGTGAACAGCAGAAAGAGAGCTGGTGTGTCTTATAGGTAACAGTGTCCTGCTGAGCCTGTGAACTGAGTCTGCATAAGTGTTTCTTGTATTGTTTTCATTTTGTTCTTTATGAGGATCTCTGCACAGGAAAGTATGGAGAAGAAAACAGTACTGAAAGTAAAAATTTTACATAACAGAGGCGCGTTGCATGATAAGTAGCAGATCCACAACTTTGGATCATAAAAACAGGAAGCAATATAAAGCTGTAATTAAACTATGCCTAATGGTAAAGTGCCAGTACTGTGACCCAGAAGCTCTGGGTGTGTAGGAGTGATCTGGCTGGGGTGTGGGATTGTAAGAAGCTTAGTGAGATGAATGTCAGGGTAATAATTAAAGACAGACAGCAAGGGAAAGAGAATGAGAAGGAATCCATGTGTCAGCAGTAGCCACGTCCCTGACTAATCTTAAACTACAGGTATTGAAGCACCTTCTCCCAAATTCCTGCTCAAGCAAACAATGGACTTTTTTATTGTTTTTTTAATTTGTTTTGTTTTTTAAGTTTATAAGGTCTATAAAAGGTGTTTATAGATATAAAATATACACACAGTTTGAAATACACCTTTAACTCAAACTGTGGTTTGCAATAACTCCCATGCTATGGATCTCAGACTGCTGTTTCCAGTTTTCCCCAAAGCTCCAAAGCTGTTTAGCTCAGCACACATGCAGTCACATGTCAAGTATAAACCTAATGGGCCTTGACTAAAAAGTTTATTCCAGTGCACAAATTTAAAACCCCTGTCAGTTAAGCAGAATAAGAAACTTGTTAACGTCAGCTAACTGTTTACCTCAGGTACAGACACTGAAGGGACTTCTTATTCACTCACTCTAAGTGAAACTGTTGAAACAACCAGGTAGTAGGCAGTTTGTCATTAGAATGCTTGGTTATTATTAATCCTGCAGTATGATACCAAATTTGGCAAAAAAAAAACAAAAAACAAAAACAAAATGTGTTTCTGTTTTTCCAAGATGGTTACCAATGTAACATTAAAGCATTCAACTCCACAGTGGAGCTCCTCTGGCTGGATTATTTATTTCATTTGTCTTGTTTAATAATTACTATATCTCTACATAGTGGATGGCACTGATGAGTGGTGGATCCTGAGCTTGGGTTACTTTCTGTGTGCAGTTTCTCATATTCTCCCCATGTCCACATGGGTTTCTTCTGGGCTTCCTCCAGACATGTTGATTGCCAAACTGATGACTCTAAATTGCTCCTACGTGTGAACATGTGTGCTCAAGGTGCTCTGGAGTCCCTTTCAGGGTGCATTACTGCCTTGTATTTGGTGTTCCTGGGATAGACTCTGGATCCACCATAACCCTGACAAGGAAAAAGCAGTTCCTGAAGTCAAATGAATGAATGATTTCCATTTCTTGTTATTTACATTATTCTTATAGCTCCAGTGCAAAACTAAAGATGTCAGACACCAAACCTGTCTTGGCCGATTAACTACATTTGGAGTAAAAAGAAAACTATAGCATTTCCCCCCTCAATCATTCTGTTGGAGGTCTTAATTGTTAATGAACCCCCCCGCCCCCGCCCCCCCACAAGTACGCCTTAGCACAGGTTAATCATCTTCTTGCATAGATACAGCCATCAAAACTCCCTGCTTCCCCATAATACACCTGCTCTGCTATCTTAAGCAGATCACACATGAAAGGCCATTTGCAAAAGTACCACGAGCACTAAGCTGCGCTGTGGACACCTTGTTTGGGCTGAATTAATTTTGTTTGGATTCCCTCAGAGGACATGGTATTGAAGTCTTATCTGCTAATAAGAAGCCAGCACTGTAATTACAGTTTAATGTACCTAGCAGAACTAAGATTCTGATTATATTGTAATGAGCAGAGAGGATGAAATCATGGCTCTTTGGAAGAGGCGAGGGAGGAAAGGAGAGAGACGAGAGGAGACTTAGGGGAGGGAGAGACAGATGGAGGGAGGAGGAGAGAATCAAGTGTGCCGTTGTTGGAAGTTTCTGCAAATCAAACTGCATATCAAGCGGAAAGGAATTAATTTGGTTGACAGCCTGTTTCATGAGTTTCTCAACTCTTTGAGTGTGTAAGGAAATTTATATTTGCACACTGTGGGACTTGCTTTTTTGTTTGCAGCGTAATGGGAAATATAAATGATTCATCACATCAGATTTTCAGTTGTGGCTCCCGAGGATGGAGAATATAATATTATTAGGATGTTTTCTTAAAGTGAATTTTGTACAGTTAGTTTATTTACATCAGGATTTAACACTATGGTTTGCCAACAATTTCTGACAAACGTTTCTGGTGTGTATGTGTTGGGATGTTCAGTTCAATTCAGGTTCAGTTCAATTCTATTTACACTTTTATTAATAGACTTTGTCTGAATTAAGCTTTACAGAATTCTAGATTTAGATTTAGACCTGTAATGAACAAGCCAGAGGTAACAGTGTCCAAGAAAATACTGAAAGGTGACATGAGGACGAAACCTTGAGTGGAACAGGGTCAAAATTGAACTCATTGTCTTCTAGGTGATCCCCTATTGTGGGATTATAAATCAAAAAAACTGGAAAAAGTGTGCTCAAAGAATATTTAGTATGAACAGACTGGAAATAAGAGTCTTGCGATGACCACAGGACAGACTTCATAATTACAACAGCAGTTCTTACAGTACGTACAAAACTACAGCATTCAGGTGAAATGATCCACTGAAGAAAGAGTCTTAGGCATAAACAGTGGGTGAACAAGTATTCTCAGTTAGCTGGATATTTTTTCCCATGAAAGACTATTTCGCTGCAAGTAATTCTTTGAATCATGTTGTGCTTCCTCCTCTTATCATTTCCTCCCTACACTCATATATGATATCTTTGCATGGCTTCGCCTACCACAGTCATGTTAATGACACCCAAGTCAATCTTTCCTGCCCACTATCAGATACGCAGGTTCCTGCTCTATCTCAACATCACAGCAGTTCATAACCAAAAGCTGTTATATATCACTGGGAATGTATGCCTACGCCTTTCCTCCTTTGAGAGCTTCCTAAACACTTCTTCTGAGGACGCATGAAAGCTTGGTGGGTGTAGTGTTGGATGATCAGTTATCGTTCTCTGCAGATGTTGTAAGCCTTGCTGAGCCATCCAGGTTTCTCTCTGAGGTTTTTGATTTATTTTCTCTCTGAAGAGTTTATCTTCCGCGGTCACTTAGCTAATACTCTCTGTGTCTGCTTAGGTTTCCTCTGGGTTCTCCAGTTTCCTCCCACCTCTCAAAAACATGTCAGTAGGTGGATCAATGACTTTAATTGACCCTAGGTGTGAATGAGTGTATGGGTGCATGTGTGTATTGGTGCCTTGCATTGTATTGTCATCACATTCATAATGTCTTTCCATATTTGTGTACCCATTGTTCCTGGCATAGGCTCCACCGCCACCCTAATAAATCTTCTTACTGAAGAAGAATGAGTTCATATATTACATTTTAAAATGAAATTTATCTAGGAAAAAAATCCAAGACATTAAAAACAAGACAGCAATCCCTGAAGAAGATTGTGTTTAGTCTGAGTTATATTTGTGAAGAAGAAAGTACAAGGGCTGATTTTCCTCAATCAATGGTGACTCAAATTTTGCTCAGGGGAATAATATTTTGGGGGAAAAAAATACTGTATAAATATAAAGATATTTAAAAATATTTATCACATTCATAAAAAGAGAACTTTATTTATATATTTATTTACCATTTTCTAATTTGTGTTAATGAAAAAACAAAAATAACACAAACAAAACCTTGCTCTAAATTACATTTATGTTTTGTAACCTCGTCCTAAGGGTATGTAAAAGTTTTGCACTTAACTGTTTGCACTGTTGCACTCTATCTGACTTCTGTTTACTGTGTCTTCGCTTCATATGCTGTAAATGTAAATGTGAATGTAAATGTATGCAAATGTTTGAATAGAAATTACATTTTTCATTTGTATGCATTTGCCTGATTTGCTGTGTCCGTATGTTATGCAAATAAGAAGTGGCAAGAAGATTTTTTTTTTAAAGTGCACCTATTATGCTTTTTAAACATGCCTAATTCCCCCAGCCCCCCCCCCCCCCCCCCCGCTAGCTCTTCACTGATCAGTAACTCATAGACACAATACTGCTGAAATCATTCAGATACTTGATTAAAATCGAGATAAAATTCAAAAGCAGTGATAGTCTTTACCCAGGCAATGATCTTTTAATATAGTTCACTAATAATTTCTATAGCACTTTTAACTATTAACATCATCACAAGGCATTCACAGAGTTTTACAGTAATTCAGGTCTAGTTCTAGATCGCTAATAATTTAAAAAATATCAAAGACCAATAAAAAAACCATAATCAAAGGATGGAACGACTGTTTAAAGCCTCATTAGCGTTAAATGTTAACTTTTTCATAGACTTTCCACAACATTAAATGTAACTGTAAAAGGATTCTTAGTCATTACATGTCATTCTTTAATGAATTAACATAATCATAGGCACATTTCTGTGCTATAAGAGGAATAAAATGTTTAGTTTTTGGAAAATATTCAACTTTTGGTGGTAAGAGTAATTCTGCTTTGCGTCAAGGCGCATCACACCACCATGTCACTGATTATTTTCCTATAACAGCACTTGATAAACTACTAAAAACCTAATCGTTACACTCTTAGCAAGTCTTACCAGGGTTTTCTATCATTTATTGTCATTCCCTTTGAAAGTGTGAAAGTGTATATTGGATTGTGTGGTTGTCAAACCATCAATATTTCATATCGAGTGCGAAAATCTGTGACAAAGTAATTGCCTTGAATATTGTGTTTTGTTTATCTGTCACAGCTGAATAATATTGCCCAATATTGTCTCTCCTGCCACACTGTATTGAGGGTTTAATATAAATGAAGACTGCAGCTGTCAAGTGTCTATCTACAATATGACTGAGAGTTTTATCAAGTGCCCATTAGGTGGAGCTGTGTGTTATCTGATTGGAACTGCTCAGTTCTTGTACCAGAGAGACGCTGCTACGTGTCCTTAGACACTTTTAATTAGCAGACTTTTTCTGCTTTTTGAGGACGTTTGCCATTTGTACGATTTCAGGGAGCGAAATGAGTTTCTTACATGTTTATCAGATGAGAAATGTCCACCTGTTCATTTTTATCTTAGCTGTCTGTCAGACATTCATTGCTGATTGACCACTTAATCAGTTTTTAACTTTTCTTCCATTTGTGGATTGTTGAGATTGTATCACTATGCCTTCAACGTCCTTCGTTCAATCGTTCTTTGACAGCACAAGTTAGATAAACTGAAATAGGAACTCTGTAAATGCACCATTTATAGAGTCTGTAAAGTCAATGAGGGGGAGATTATAACAGCCGCTGCCTGTGGCCTCGCTTATGTCATTCAGCAGCAGTGTTTCTCTCTTTTCCTTTCCATCTCTTGCACTTCTTCAGTCTCATCTTTTCTCTCTTGGGAAACAATAGGACCACCGTGTGACCCTGCGGCTGCCTGTCTTCAGCCCACACACATTATCTCTCCATCTGTCACTCCGTTTTTCTTCTTCGCTGTCTATCTCCCGCTCCATCTATCGACTGTGTCTCTCTGTGGGATAGTGTGTGTGTGTGTGTGTGTGTGTGTGTGTGTGTGTGTGTGAGTGAGAGAGAGTGTGTGCATCTGTTCCCATTCACCTCCCTTGAACCAGCTGCGGTCCTGAGGGCTGCTTGGTTTTTCAGGCTTTTTGGGTCCAGCCACTTCGGGCTATTTCTGTCCCTGCCTCTGGGCTCGCACACTGAGTCCTGCGCCATTTCACATGAGACCTGGAACATCCAAGTCCCCAGATCAAATACACAATGCCCTCAAACAGGCAGGGCATGAATTTTAAACTTCCAGAGCCCTTGAAAACCCAGGATCCTCATTCGATTCTTTGAGCCTTCAAAGTCCTTGAATACTAGACCTTGAACATCTAGGACTCAAACTTCAATCCAGAAGGCACAACTTAAATGCTTAAGTTTAAATATTCTGAACTCTCAAACAAATGGACAGAAACTTTTTAAACACACTGAATCTCAAATAGTCATGACCCAAGAACCAAATGAAAACAATATTCAAAGCATAAAAATCTCTGAAGGTTGATGTTTTAAACTGCTAGATCCTTCTTATCAAGCATACAAAACTCTCAGACCTTCACAATGATCTCAAACACCCAGAACGCTTACCCAAAAAGCATCATCATAGACACCCAAAACCCAGTGATGGACATGGTACAATGCTGATATGGTGCTGTTATGATGATCTTAAGAGGACAGACCTTTTAACAAAGTAACCAAATTGTGCCTGTTCCTGGAGCACCTATAAACCCACCAGACCCTCTCTTTCTCCATCCCTTCATCCTCTATCTTCTGTCCTTCTCTGTGTGAGAGCTGTGTTGAATGAAGTCATGTTGAACAAGCCCTAACCCTGGAGCTCATGGACCTTAGTCCCATCTCTTTTCCCTGGTGCAATGTGGCAGCAAGATGAGTGATGTACTCCTTCGGCAATACCTTATTTATTTTTGTGGAGTGGAAAAACCACTTCCATCAATGCAAGCCACAAGATTATGAGATGGGGAAAAAGTCTCACTGTGTAATGAGGGATTTATTGAGGCGGAAGCAGGCTTTAAAGCCACAAGAAAAAACAAACACTGCGAGTGCTTTTTGAGAGGTTACAAGGAGCTGTAATTGTGGGAAAAACAGGAAAGTGGGCTACACAAGTTGAGTTCCTCGAGGGAAATAAAGCTTATCACATCACAGCACCATAAACTGCACAGTCCAATCACTTTAACACACACACACACACACACACACACACACACAGTATCTTTTTTCTAATCTTTATTTTCTTTTCTCTTTCAGTGTCCCCCCCTTTTCCGTTTTCTTTTATTTTCCATCTCTTTTTCTTCATTAAGCTTTGGATGAACATGCGGAACAAATGTAAACGAATAATCCTAGCCCTAATACATGCAAACATGAAATCATCAGCATGTCAGCAAACACTCGGAGAAAATGCTGCCTTCTTTTGCCAAGTCAAGATAATTCACGAAATGCTCTAATTCATGTCGGAGTCTTTTCCAAAAAGTGTCATCCATCATCTCCACTTCCTGCGTCTTCCAGAGTGGAGGAACAAAACATGCTGGAGTGTAACACTTTAGCATTTACCCTTGTTCATATTTTATCTCAGAATAATACTAATTCGCTTAGTGAATGCATTAATCAAATATAGTACATTTACAATAAATTGACTCAAAGCAAGTCTGCTCTCTTTCATAATGCTTAAAATTTAGCTCTGAGGAGCAGATTCTGAATTTGTGTTAATCATCCAGCAGCCTTTTGCCATTAACATCACATTCATCTTTATTTATTTATTTATTTGTTTATTTATTTATTTATTACGTTTGTCAGAGACCTCAACTTACCACTGAGGCAGGATTCAATCCAAGCATCTAGCTGAGCAGTTACAGGGTTACAGGCCTTTTTTAAAAGTCAATCAAAACTTAATTTGAAGACTGTAAAATAAATAAATAAATACAAATCACAAGTGCTCATGAAAAAGTGCAAATTCTAGTAATATGTGCGAATAAGAAACCAGTGTTACATGACCTTCATTTTACGTAGTGGAAAAAAACAGGCTCTTATATTTTCCATAACACTTCATAACTCTTTTTTTCTGTTAAATGTTCAGTAATAACATCACTACAGAGTTTGGTACATTTCATCAAGAAATGTGGTTGAGAACCATCTACATTCACTGATGAAGGCACTTTGACCGACATGGCAGACAGCTAGCGACAGACATTTACCCATAACCCATCAACAAACTTACTACTAACCAGTCCATTACTTGAATTTGTGAAATTGCAATTGCAAGAAATTGTTTTGCACTGTCTTTTGCAGTGATGTTTGTTGGTAAATGAGACCTTTACGCTGTGCTCATGTACGATGCGTGTGAATCGAATAGTGCTTTGACATAATGCAGATTGTGATGATGTCACATGACACATTTTGGCCTAAATCTGTGGAAATCTGTCCAAATGTTGTGCCGTTTGCTTGATTTTTAGTTAATTTCTGCGATCGTAAAATCCTGGAGGGACTGGCCATCCACCTTAAATAAAATTCATTAATAACCTTTAAGTCTAGTGACCATTTCATGTTCCGAAAAGAACACGACTCAGAAGAACATTGAGAGTAGTTAAGGGTTTTCAATGAGATTTTTCAGCTCCTCTGTTTCTTATACCACAATTATACCACAGCACTGTTGAATTCTGGTTGGTCGGAAGGTGTTGATTAATTTTCTGTAATGCTCTGAAAGGAGTGTGAGACACTACAGGTTTATATTAATGCACTTGTTCTAATATGATAGATTTTCAATAGTACCAGCTTACACAGGGACTTGTATTGTAAATGCTCACATAATTATTATGGTGAAGCTTTTTGGTAGGAGTTAGTGAGTATTTATGGAAGGAGTCTCCAGCGCTTTGTAACAGTCAGAGCTGTAGCTTTAAGTATTCAGATGCGGGAATTCTTCATTTGGCATTTTGGGTTCTTGGTAACAAGACAAATTGCATTTGTTTGTCTTATTAACTTTAAGAGGTCAGTGAGGTAAGAACTATACTGCATATAGATGTTAAGTAATAACAGCAAATATCTTGTCTCACACAACATTAAATGTATCTAAAAATGGATAAAATGTATGTCATTTTTAAAAACATTTTTTGTTTACAAATTGCTGTGATATAAGATCAAATAAAATTTGATATGTGCTGTTATAGGAAAATAATCAACTCCAGGGTGGTATTAGCATAACATCACATCTGAGATGGATTGTTTTCCCATAACAGAATGACCCCACCTGTTTTATTCTTTCATATGACAAAACCATTGCAGTGACAATTTTTTACATTTGTGACTAGTCTACGCACTCAAATTCATTCTCCTGAAAGGATTTAACCATTAAAAAAATGTTCAGTTTGGGTTGACTTTAAACTCACAACCTTCTGGTCAGTCAAGCAGAACTTAAAGCATTCAGCAGTCCAAGCACTGAGAGATATCCCCGTGGAGGGCACACTGAGTTCTCAGGAAAATCTGACTAATGAAAGCTGACAAGATTATGAACGTGGCCATGAGATGCTCGAGTTGGGACGACCTGCACAGCACAAAAACATATTTTTAAACAGATAACATCTGCAAAGTTGTGCTTCACCGACAGCAAATGAGAAATTAAAATCGCGTTGCTAAATGTTTGTGTGCAGGCTTCAGAGAGTAGCAGCCTACAAGCTGGAAATTATGAGAGCATTCCCAGTCTGCAGACAGGAAATGAACTCATAAGCAAGCGTGTTTAGATTTTGTTGTTTATTTTGAGGCAGGGAAACTTGCCATGTGTGATAAACCAGATGTTTATGAAAGCAGACATTAAACGTACTTCCTGTTTTGTACTCCACACATCCTTCAAGTCCCATGTTAACAAGAGCACAGCACATTGTAAGAGTTTTTGGGTGCTCATAAATTTAGACCCTATTTAATGGTGTTATGTGAGGAATAAAGCTCTTGGGGACATTTAAATGGAAAATAATCAACAACTACCACTCCGGAATTGATTATTGTCCTATAAAAACATGTTATTTATATATATATATATATATATATATATATATATATATATATATATATATATATATATATATATAAAACATGTTTTTATAGGACAATAATCAATTCCAGAGTGGTAGTAGAGTGGAGTGGTAGTAGAGTAGAGTGGTAATGTGCCTTTAAGTTAAAGAGGACTTTTCAGCGTAATAGCAGAAAATCGCTGTTATTTCCAGGTAATTTGACTGTAATTTCAGCAAAGAATATGGAAAAAACAAAAAAACAAAAACCTCTCATGTACTGTTACTGTCTCAGTTGCATAAGGGAGAATCTGTGTAATGCTGCATGCGTTGTGCCTCTAGGATGAGCTACGCATATGTGTCTGGTAACACCTTAGAATACTGATCCGTCATTAACTACACAGGAAGAAATGAATAATGTAATATTAATATTCTGGTAACTACTATTAACTAACTAGAAACTTGATTAACGGATTAATAAGTAATAACACACAGATGCATGTGGTAGTTCACTATTAGTTAATAAATAACTACTATTTCTTTCATGCCTCCTGGAGAACTACTAAGAAACTATTAATAACTACTATTTCTTTCATGCCTCCTGGAGAACTTCGGTTACTGCACACAACCTTGGGGTAACCATGGACAATCAACTGTCCTTTTCCTCTCACATTGCTAATCTGACACGCTCATGTCGATTTTTATTATATATATATATATATATATATATATATATATATATATATATATATATATATATATATATATAATTTTAGTCCTCTTATAATGCATCAATATATTAACAATTTTTTTTCTTTAATTAAAGAAGTACACATCATACTTTTTATCCACTTATATTTACATTTAATGCTGTGGAAACAGTAATAATAATGTACCTTGTCATGTCAAAGTCCTGAAGAATTACAGAAGACTGTGCTGACACTGGACACTCTTTCCAAAAATACTAAATAATATCTCTTCACAGAATACTTCACCATATCAACAATGACACATTTTTAAATCTGTTTATGTGGAGCATCCACCATATGAGTTTTTACAATAAAAACTATAACATATTATAATGAGTGCGTTAATATAAACCTTGGAGCCAGAACTAGTGTCAGAGCTGCTGTTATAGAAGATGAATCAACACCTTCTGACCAATCAGAATCAAGAATTCAGCAGTGCTTTGCTATAATATACTATTTTCATTCATATTTGGTTTCTTTGTCAGAATGTGACCAGCTGGTTATATTTCAAATTCTGTCAACACATGGATCAAACCAGAGAGCATAACCATTCAAAGATAATTTATCACATACAAAGAATTTAGCTTTTATTAGAAACAGGCTTTGAAGGTTAAAATCTGGTTATCTGCTTTGCTGTAAAATCCAAAATGTGGCTTTATTTTACATTCTGATTGATTTCTGGTGCTGTTTTTTCAATAATTCGATATCTGGCTTCATTCACAGCTGGCATGTTCTTGTGCTTCATCACCCTCTCCCCCCCCCCTCTCTCTCTCTCTGTCGCTCTCTCTGTCGCTCTCTCTCTCTCTCTCTCTCTCTCTCTCTCTCTCTCTGTCTCTCTCTCTCTCATTGTGTCTCTTTCTATTTTGTCTTCAGGTCATGCCATTGTTTTAGACATTGTGGGATTGTATAAAATGACCAGGGGAACCACACAACCCTGCTGCCTAAGATGGCACTGCAATTTGCCAGGCTAATTAGTTAATGTGCCTTTAAGTTAAAGAGGACTTTTCAGCGTAATAGCAGAAAATCGCTGTTATTTCCAGGTAATTTGACTGTAATTTCAGCAAAGAATATGGAAAAAACAAAAAAACAAAAACCTCTCATGTACTGTTACTGTCTCAGTTGCATAAGGGAGAATCTGTGTAATGCTGCATGCGTTGTGCCTCTAGGATGAGCTACGCATATGTGTCTGGTAACACCTTAGAATACTGATCCGTCATTAACTACACAGGAAGAAATGAATAATGTAATATTAATATTCTGGTAACTACTATTAACTAACTAGAAACTTGATTAACGGATTAATAAGTAATAACACACAGATGTATGTGGTAGTTCACTATTAGTTAATAAATAACTACTATTTCTTTCATGCCTCCTGGAGAACTACTAAGAAACTATTAATAACTACTATTTCTTTCATGCCTCCTGGAGAACTTCGGTTACTGCACACAACCTTGGGGTAACCATGGACAATCAACTGTCCTTTTCCTCTCACATTGCTAATCTGACATGCTCATGTCGATTTTTCCTTTACAACATCAGAAGGATTCATCCATTTCTATCCATACAGGCCACTCAGGTGCTGGTTCAGTCTCTTGTCATTTCGAGACTGGACTACTGCTACTGACTCCTGGCAGGTCTTCCTCTGAGCACCATTTGACCTCTGCAACTGATCCAGAATGCAGCTGCGTGACTTGTTTTCAACCTTCCTAACTTCTCCCACACCACCCCAGTGCTACGGTCTCTCCACTGGCTTCCTGTAGCTGCCTGCATCAGATATAAAACACTGATGCTTGCCTACAAAGCCAAAAATGGACCTTATCACACCCCGCACTACCGCCGATCCTCTAGCACTGCTCGATTGGCCCCAACATCTCTCAGGGTACAAAGAAGGAATGCATCAAGACTCTTCTCTGTTCTGGCACCTAGGTGGTGGAATGAACTTCCCCTAGATGTTCCCTCCAGCTGAGTCACTGGCGGTCTTCAAACCATGTCTAAAGACCTACCTCTTCCTAATGTACTTAAAATAGCACTTTTCATTTAAAAAATTTGTCTGTGTGTTTTCTTGCTATATTACCTCCAAACAGAGTTTTAAGACTGATGATATTCTTAATCCATGACCTAGTGAATGAGTATCAGGATGTATTTATTGATAGAGACTTCAAAGCACTTTTGTAAGTTGCTCTGGATAAGGGTGTTTGACAAATACCATAAATGTAAATGTACTAAGAAACTATATTAATAACTACTATTCTTTTCATGCCTCCCGAAGAACTACTAAGAAACTAAATACAGTTTCATAATTAATGAGAAACCATTACTGTTAGAGAATAGACAATATTGTTTACATAATCAGTAGCAGACTTATGATTTGGGTAGCTATTACTAATTAGTACATTTTATCATTCCTCCTAGAGAACTATTTACTAACTATGGATCATTTTAAAGAAATGTCTTTTTAAATGCATATTTTGGGACCTTACTCCTGTGGCCAATTTTCCGTCATGCCTTTGAACTTCACCGTTATTTGTAATCATTTTTTCCACATTATTATTAATACATAAATAAAGAGAAGACAGCTTAGGTCTACACTTCTCACGGAATTACTAGAGAGTCATGGAGACTACTGAAACAATTTAAGTCATCAGAAATACCCCAAATGCCAGACAAATTGTAACCTATACAGTGATTTATGTATTTAACGTACCTCACAGAAATGTATGGCTCTATGTAAGTCTTCTACCCCATGGTTACAAGATTCTTTACTTTAGGATTAGGTTTTCCTTAATAACTATTGTAAGAATCATGGTGGCCCACTAATAATGACTTAAGTGATACAGCATCCTTCTAAAGGAATTACTAGCCATTTGGAACAGTATTCTAAAGTGAAGATCATGGTAGCTCACTCAAGTGTTACCAAATCCTTCAGAAGGAGTTACTAATTATTTGGAACTGTATTCTAAAGTGAAAAGCATGATAACTCCCTAGTAATGACTCTGGTGTTACCAAAAACTCCAGAAGGCATTACTAATCAAAACCTTACAAAAACTTCAAAAGCTTAGAATGACTTCAATGTTTGGTTGCACATGATATTTATTCATCATAACTGAGGGGAAAAATGCATTATATTTTTTGTTTCCGATCACTCAATATTTTACATATTTGCATATTGGTAATCACTACGTATTAAGACTCAGACTCAGTTTATCCATCCATCCATTTTCTATAACGCTTATCCTACAGGGTCATGGGGAATCTGGAGCCTATCCCAGGGAGCACTGGGCACAAGGCGGGGCACACCCTGGATGGGGTGCCAATCTATCGCAGGGCACAATCACATACACATTCACACACCCATTCATGCACTATGGACACTTTGGAAATGCCAATCAGCCTACAGTGCATGTCTTTGGACTGGGGGAGGAAACCAGAGTACACGGAGGAAAGCACAGCACGGGGAGAACATTTAAACTCCGCACACACAGAACTGTGGTGGGAATCGAACCCCCAACCCTGGTATGAGGCGAACCACTGAGCCACCGTGCACCACAGACTTAGTTTCATTCAAATACTTTATTAATACGAGTGCATTATTTAACTAGTTGGTGTGCACACATTCTAGTTTATGTTGTACTGTACACACTTTCGTTAATACTGTTTTCTTTGATTCAAGTTACCATTGTGAGGGATGAGCTGAGGAGTGGATGGCTGGTCCATGCGCATAAAGGCCGACACGCTGCATTCACTCCTATTTTAGTTCCACTTGCCAGTTTTGTGTTTGTTTTCTTTACTTTCTTATTCATAATTATGTATTTCTTTCTTTATTTTTCTTGTTTTATTTGTTTCTATCTTTATTTCAATTATTCAGCTGGCCTTGTCTTTAATGTTGTACTTTGAAGTTTGTATTGTGTTGTTTCCCCCCAGTGTGAAAAAGAAAAAGACAGCTGTATTGGGTTCTGGTGGTAAAATCTCTATTACATGATGGGACCATTAGAGATTAGAGATTAGAGATGGATTGCAGTTTCCTAGTGTAATGATAAAAAATGAAAATCCTTAAGCCTAAATCCTAACTCATCATCTCTCTTGTGTCATGTGTACCAAACATTACCCAAATCTAAAATCCATCCATGACACCATCAGGCCTCCTGTATATAGTCCAAACACTTGCTCTTGGTGTCACGGTTAAACCGTTGAAATTAAGAAAAATTTACTGTGCGCTCTTTATTGAAAACATAAATCATTGGCACATGAGGACTGCTATTTCCAGATCTAATGATCCCTCACTCTGGTTTTCTCCTCACTCTGTTAGCTCACTCTGCCTGTCATCCCACTGCCTGGTCATTACCCAGAGTCCCTCTGTGCTTCCGCTGCTCAGCTTAAGCTGGAGGCAGCCGGCTCCGAAGGCCAACGGGGCTTCAACTGCACTCTTAATCCAATTGAAATGTTATGGCGTGTTATTATTGATGGTAAAAGCAGACGTTGGAACAATAGGCAGAGGGAAACTGGCCATGCAGTTTTGGAGTTGTGACAGGTTTATTATTTATTTTCACTTTATATACTTTTTTTTCAGTTAAGTGACAATTTGTTCATGTTCCAGAATGATGATTAATCTGCCAAGCATTTGCTTGAAGTTGCTCTGTTGGCACACAATTAAAATTAATGATTAATGTGGATGTGATGATGATGTCGCACAATTATGCAAAAAAGTCTACCCACAGAGTTAGATGTTAATAATGATGTGATTTAAAAACAGACCTGACCTGCTGCTAACTTGCTGTTGCTAAACATTAATTAGCTATCAGGAAGAAAAAATATTAATTATGTCCAGACAGATGGGTAAAAAATTAAAGGAAAAAAGTGGTTTACCAAGGTGTTGGGCCATCACAAGCTACCAGAAGAGCCTTGTCTTGGCAGAGAATTGAAAAGTCTCTGGAATTGTACTGGGGTCATGAACAATGTTCTGCCAAAAGATATTTCATCAGTTGACGTTTTGATAATGTGGGTAGAGAATGCACTGGTCCAAAATCTCCCATAGGTGTGCCGTAGCATATGATTTACGTCATTTTCATTCTCATCAAACCATTCAGTGCCCTGAAGATGGGGGCGGATTCAAGCTGGAAGAGACCATGCCCATTAAGATCGAAACATTTAATCATGCAGCAGAAATGAGGTCCCTCTTAAGGTGGCTGAGGTGGTTTGGGTGTCTTCCAACGATGCCCCGATAGTTCCTGCTAGAGCTGCATCAGACATACTGAGCAGACCCCGGACACGCTGGAGAGTTTATATCTCACACCTCAGGAATGTCTAGAGATCCCTCAGGAGGAGCTGAAACCAGAGGCTGGGTATAGAGAAGTCTGGACTGACTTTCTCAGCCTGTTGCCACCATGACCCTCACTAGGAAAAGCAGAAGGATAATGAATGAAAGAAGAAATTAAAGGGGGAAAGAAATTGAAGCTGTTTTGGTGGTTCTTTGTGACTCAACACTGTGCTAAGACACTTTATAATGTTTTTTCCTTTATTTGGCACCCATTTGTAGATCAGGGTGCCTGAATCTTACAGTAGATGGCATGGAAGATTAAATTATCTCTATAGACTTTTTAACATGTTGTGACTTTTGAGATTTGATTATTGTGTTTAGTTCCTATATATTTCTAATCTAGCCTACTTGCGTATCATTATTTCATTATCACTTCCAGGACTGACTGCAGGTCAACAAGACCATGCAAAACAAAACAGTAAAAAGCAAAAATTTATTTATTTATTTATTTATTTATTTATTTATTTAAATTTTCCATAGAAGTAGAAAGTATATTATAAGTATAGGTTCTGACAGAGGTGGCAAAAATCTTTCAGTGATACTGATATTGATTTTGATACTGAATTTCTGGTTCTGGTTGTCCAAATACATCTAACATGAACACAAAACTTCTTGTCTTAAATACAAATTAAATAGCTTTAATTAATTAAATTTTATTTAATCTTTAATTATTTTTTATTTCATAGCTGAAAAGTGAAGGCCAGACTGAATTTAATGCACTCTGAAACTGTTCCCTCATACTGCATGGACATTTCTTTAAAAGTCAAAGAACTTTATTATTATTATTTTTTGTGATTAGCCTGAACTTCATCTGAACTTCACTTTTCTTCATTCAACACTGCCTATAAAAAAGGAATCAGTTATGAAAACATCAAATTGACCAAATCAATGTGGGTCTTTCCTAAGATGCTGTCAGACACACAGTGGGTAGTTTTATTTAAGCGTTCTTTAAAAACACATTTTCTTGAATAATTGAACAACATGCCCTGCATTACAACGTCATCACTTGTCATCTGCTCTGTGTAGAATGCTGTAGTGGGTAAAGTGGTAAAGTGCTGGTTAAAAGCGCTGGCATTAGCACCGCTCAATAGTTCAGGGGAAATCAGAACTTCAACACACTTTGTCAGGTTTTATTTAAACTGACAGCTTTGCTTGCTCTTACACAGTCTCATATTCACACACTCTAACAATCACTCTTGATATTTAGGTTGGTTTGTTTATTATTGCTGAAGAATCCACTTTTCCCTTTAGCTTTTTCTGCAGTGTTGCACAAATGTTAAGAACAGCAAAAAATATATGTATATATATTCACCAGACTATAGCTATTGGTTTTAGATTGACATCAGGACCAAGTGACTTTTAATATACATTTTTGAATCTTTTATTTGCAACAATGCTACTTTATTTTTCCTAATTGTTCCCTTTCCCCCTATTTTTGTTGACCATAATCAAAAACATTTAGCACCATATGTAGATTTTCCATTAGCATCAGTTTTTAATAAGAGATATACTGTATTTTACCTCTGAGACAAATTATATGTCTGCTGTATTTAAAGGGAATTACAAGATCCACAGAGGTCTTATCTTGAGTTGTATGTAGGTGGCTGTCTTTCTTTTCCATATAGAAAGATTTTATGAAGTTACTATAAAGTAGATATGTATTACTATAAAGAAGATAGTTAATATAAAGATAATATAAAGCAGATTGTTACTGTTAAGTTACTATAAAGGAGATAGTTACTATAAAGATAATATAAAGTAAATTGTTACCGTGAAGTTACTATAAGGAAGATAGTTACTATAATATAAAGTAAATTGTTACTATTTAGTTACTATAAAGAAGATCTGTAAAGTAGAACGTTGCCATAAATTACTATAAAAAGATAGTTACTACTATGCAGAATAGTTAGTATAAAGTAGAAAAGTAACATTTAAATTTAATTAAGCATAAAAGTACTATAAAGATTATATAAAGTAGATCATTACTATTAAGTTACTATAAAGTGAATAGCTGTTACTACTGTATAAAACTGATAGTTGTTAAAAATTTACTATACAGGGCAATAAATAGTCAATATTTAAGGTGAGTAGCCTTTGACATAAAGAGAACATCAGTTTGTCTTCAATACACTATGGTGAAGTTTTATAAGGAAATCAGCTGGTAGGTTGTTCCGAGGTTGTTCTTAGTGAACTTGTCACAATTCTGCTACAGACTTTGGCTCTTTCTTGTTTTTGTTTCTGCAGGTCCCAGAATATCCTTGACAATGTCTAAACAAGTGGTCTGTTACATAATATATTACTTTCTTTAATAAACAGCATAAAGATTTTTTTTTTTCCAGAAAATTAATGTTTGCAAATGTTTGGACAATTTTCCTTTTTCTGTTAAAACAGTAATGCATAAAATAAAATAAATGTATGTAAGAAAAAGTATACATTAAAAATAGTACAGCATGTCTATAGAGGGTGAGAATTGGTCCCTAAATGCTTGGGGTTTATGCACTTCTATGATTCTTTGTCTAGTTATTACCTCCCTTAACTTCTATATTCAGCTGTAGGGTCC
Source organism: Ictalurus furcatus (assembly GCF_023375685.1). Taxonomy (NCBI): domain Eukaryota; kingdom Metazoa; phylum Chordata; class Actinopteri; order Siluriformes; family Ictaluridae; genus Ictalurus; species Ictalurus furcatus. The sequence continues at coordinate 20,327,568 of NC_071262.1, forward strand.
AACAGTGAACTTTAAAAGGTTCTCCAATAGGAACAATGCAAGGAACCTTTAACTGTGTAGCTTTAACTTTTCAGTTCATATATCCTAAAATACAGTTGAGTCTTTGGACTGTATTTTGGAATGAAACATATGAAAGAACATTTGCCTATGTTTTTTTCTCTGTATGGTTTAGAGTGAATATTTAAAAGTTCAGTCATATTGCTTCAAAAAGTTTAAATGGCTTTATTATCCCTTTTGTCAGAATATTGCCTACCTTGCCTCCCTGAATCAAACATTTTGGCTAATGGATGCTGTTTGATGATGGAAATTTAGATTTTAGATTGGATTTTTGTGCTAGCATCCAAATGTTTTTGGAAACTACTGCACGGGTGGACCCTTTTCCGGTACAGCACATATGCACAGTTAAATCAAAGCAGATCCAGATGTCTCAGTTGATATCCAGCTGTCTGATTGGAAACTAGTGATAGTGTAGAATGTCCAATCTTGGCTTGAATAATGTTCCACTGATTGATGCATAACTGTGCAATGAAGCTGTAGTGGCAATAACTGCCATCTCATACAAAAATAATGATGATGGGAAAATACTGGGAAAGAACAGTAAAACTTGACAGTTCCATTTTGGCATGATGGTAGGTCAGGGGAGGAGATAAAAGTTCCCATCTAGCAAGAGTTTTAATCTTACTTTAAATTGGATTCTGCAGGGTGTCAGGATCAGAGGGCTGCACATTGAGATCTTAAAATGCCTTAAGGCTACTTTGTTGTTTTCCCCCGCATTATTCTGTCAGTGGTGTGGAACACTTCAGAAACCAGGGAGGAGAGTTACACTGCTTTGAGCGACTCACAGGTGCAGTTCAATAAACTTTCATTTTGTCTGCAGCCAAAGGCTGTACCATAGATCCAATTGACAGCTGCGCTAAAAGGATTCTCTATATGTACAATAGCATATTAGAGTTGTGTGATGTTTTATGAATTGTTGTAGTGTGTTATAGTTAAATTTAGCATAAAATTTAACCAGTTCAATGGGGCTATGACTTATAGTATACACCTTAAACTTGGAAGACAAAAAAAAAAAAAATCTGTGATGCTAAATATAAAACAAATTATCCAGAAATAGCATCTGAAATAGCAGTTGAGTGGTCAGGAACATGCATGTCCTTTAACAGCATATCCCCAAGTGTTTTATTACTCTTATACTACAGCAATTTGCCAATGATTACAAATTTTTAGTTATTAAAAAACGACATGTCATATTTTTTAACCATTTATAGTTCAATTTAATGTTGTAGAATGTCTGGGAAATATGTCAGTCCCTATAAACTGTTAATCCCTGATTAACCTCTCTTAACCTTCTCTTTTCAAGTTAATAACAAAAGAATAATACGAAAGAATCCTGCTTATCATGAAGACTTTGCCATGTTGGAAAACTTCAAGAAAAAACTTACCTTACTTTTACAAAACAGTGACACTTGAGACTCCTTCCAACAATGGTAAATAACAGAAAACTTCACTGTATCAAAAAATAAATTTTTATATGAAACAAGTGTGTAAGTTTATGTGAACCATCCTCCAAACAAGTCAATTAGCTGTTAATATCTAATGCTTCCACATTAGAACAAGTACATTTACATAAACCTCTGATTTGATTTACAGCTGAATTTCTGTCTAAGCCATGCTGTTATAGAGTATAAATTTAAAACCTTCTGACCACTGAGAATCGAGAATTCAACAGCGCTGTGGTATGAATATGAATTTATCACTAATTCCCTCATCCCAGTCCAACAAATTATGCTGAATTACTTCACTATTTTCTACACCAACTTTTTGACAGTCTGATGATGACAAATATTTTCAAAATGGAGCCATGAGGCCATTTGCCATAATAAAATAATATTTCTGGAAACAACCAGCGAGCAAGTACTATGACAAAACCAGTGGCCTACAACAAAAGTCCCTCCCTGGAATAGTAAAAACCTTGTGCATGAAATGAACCCAAAGCTCTGCTAATTCATCACCATTAGCTCAAAGCTAGCATACGCCATGGTGGAGGTCGCACATACAGACGCTGTGGAGTCATGTGTGATGTGATAGCAAATCCTCAGGAGATGAAATAGCCTTTAGACTCTTTATGATTCAATAAATATTGTTTCACAGAGTGTGTGTATGTGTGTGGTGGACTGAAGCAAACAAGCCTTGAATACCATGCTGTTTTAAATAAATACAGATACATTAAAGCAATGCCACTTTGATTTATGTGAAACAAAATTCCTTTTTTTGTTGTTGAAGCAAAAGTTTTTTTTGTTTATAGGGGACTTTAATAGTTTCGAATCAGTGGCCAACTATTAAAAAGGTAATAAAAAGCACAACATAATTTAATTTGACAAGGAGAAAAAAACACAACATAGGCCAAAAACACAGAAAACACATCAGCAAAAAAAGAAGAAATGTTTCCAAGTCAATGCACCCCAACAATGACAGACAGGAACATAAACAACACAAAATCCCACAGGCGAAGCTGGAATTTATGGCGCTGCTGCCTTTCAGAAACCATTTTCAGAAGCCAAGGCCAAGCTAGAAAGACTTACAGCCTCATGTATGGTGCACAAAAGCAATGTATAATACAGTGGGAGCTGGCTGAATGTAAGTGCAAACTCTTTTAATAGATTTTTCCAAAATTCTGTGTCAGTATGTGTGAATGGGGTTGACAGATAGCCGAAAAGGGTTAAATTCATGAAGTGCTTTTCATATCAAATGTCTCCCATAGCCTCCCCAATCACCAGATTGAAATGTCACTGACTGAACTTTTATGGGGAAAAAATCTAGAGTCCAGACTGCAAAGTAGATTTCCTCATTCATCTTTCAAAAAACTGGCTTTTCTTCTTCCAATCCAATATCCGACCACACGCAGTCAGCTCTGGTAAAAGTACACATTCCTGACTCAAGTTAAAGTGCAAATACTTGTTTTAAAAAATATTAAATATTAAAAAAAATCTGGTAAAAGCTGAAGCTTCAAATTGCCTGAATTTACATAGGTTAAAGTACAACAGTCTCTTACATTTGCTTAAACTATGTAAATGTAAAAGTACATGAAAGAATCATAAATGAGAAAGAAGTCTTTAACTCAAATCACACATTTATTGTAGTCAATGAACCTAAATTAGTATGTCTTTCATAGGGGACCCAAAGAATGTGGGAAAACATTAACTAAAACTAATTGCCAACAGCTATTCCCTGATCTCTGTACACAGGATACAAACTAAGTTCCTGTACAAAGTAATTCCTACAGGTGATACAAACTAGATTGCAAGCTAATAGCTAGATGTCAAATAACTAATAGCTAGAGCATAGCTAATGTCTGAGAGCTTAATAACACACACACACAAAAAAACTGGTGATACACACTAGCTTACAAGCTAATATCTAGCTGTGAACTATGTTAAAGCTAGAGAAACACCTGGTTATACAAACTAGCAAACAAGCTGTGTATAGTTAATGTATAAATGTTATGGGGGAAAATGGTGATACAAATCAGCATAGAAGCTACGCAACAGCTATGCCTAATGGATGATTGCTAATGTGGATGATTGCTAAGGCTGAGGGAAAAAACTGGTGATACAAAGTAGCTTACAAGCTAATAGCTAGATGTCAAATAACAAATAGCTGGATCATTGTTAATGACTGAAAATGTAATAACACAAAAACTGGTGATACAAACTATCATGAATGTTAATAGCCAGCTTTCAGGATACAAAATATTGTATTGCTTGTTGCAATATTCATATTATAATAAATATCAAGTCAATCACCTCAATGTTTGAGAATTCTTGCCAAGACCTCATGATTTTTGATTGATTTGATTGGATTTCATATGTATAAATTCACAAATTAAATGCATCAAGGGCTCATTCGTGAACCTGTTCTCATTGTCATAATCATAGAGTTTAAAGTGTCATCTACTTTCATGTTGTTCAGCAAAATGATCTAATCTTTATTCAAGTCATTTTGTTCATTTCATTCATTTGAGCAGAATGAAATTAAAATGTTACATTTTCAATAACCAAATTTCCCCATCATGTCTCCTTATGCAAACTTTGATCATATTCTGAATAAGGCGAAAATGATAATGCAGCGAAGAATAAATTATAAGAAACAGAAACGATTAATTCACCATTCAACTGGGTCTACAGGTCCGAGTCATTGTAAGTAAAGTCATCTGTAAATAATTCAGCCAATGCTAAATGTTACATCATCAGTGTTATCTTTTTCTTTTTAAACACTACTCACCACTGAGAATGTAAACAGACCTTTAAGAAATCAAGCACTTTGCGTTGCTTTTTTAAAAACAGTGTGTAGGAGTGTTTTGTCTGCTTTATCTCAGTCAGGCTTGACATTTTACAGTCAGAGGGATGGTGAGTGCTTCTATGGTATGCAAATCCAACACGAAACATGTGGGAAGTAACTAGAAGTTCTGCAAGCGACATCTGGTCATGGCTTTCCTGACTACTATACAGTTCATATAGAACTTGTGTAGTGGGAAATACATATGTGTCAAAATGGATTTTATACTAAATTGGAACAGAATAAACTAAATACAAAACAATTCAGTAAGTAAACATTTTTACAGGTGGTTCTTGAAAACTTGATGCTAGCATGTCTGCAGTTAAAAAAATTGATTTTTTTTTAATGAATGGGGACTAAAGGACTATTGACTCCATGAAAAAAACAACTTGTTATTGCAAGTCCTGTTTTTCTCAGGTCATATTGTCAAAGGACAGCTATCAGGGACTTAAATGTGTGATGGGGACCTTGCAGGAGACGATAGCATTCATACGCTCACAGTGACTTATCTAAAATCGTTATTTGTGGAAGTTTAGAAAGGTCAGTACTCAACTGAATGAAAGAAAACCTTTTTTTGTCTATGTGCTGGATTACACTAAGGATCAAGATAAAAGCCTGACCATATATTCGAAGGAGAGAATTTATTGAAATATCAAGCTTTTGTGGAAATACCATGGGTTAGATTAAAGTTACATCTCAAATCAGATGACCACAGATTAATTATAAGTAGAGACATGGTTTTGGATCCTAAATGTGAGAAAACTTGAAAATAGAGATACATTTTCAAAAGCTTGTATTAGTTACTAAGGTCTTTGTCTCCATATTATTTATTTAAATTGTTTCATGAGCTTAATAATCTGATTGGTAGCTCAGTCAGAATGGCAAACAAAAAAACATACAGTAGGACAGTCAAAATGGTATTTTCAATGTGAAAGAGTATAATAATCCATTTCATCATTTCATAATAAATGGCATGGCAGGTAAATTTCTAAATAATTTATTACTTCAAATATATACTGGTCAGAAGGTGTTGAATAATTTTCTATGACAGCAGCTCAAAGAGTAGGTCCAGCTGCAAGACAAATCTCAGCCTTATAGCTGTTAAAGCATAAGTCATAACCACAACATTTACATTCTAAAACTATAAAATGGTAATATTCTTTAATGAATAAAAAAATATATATACTTGTTGGCAAGTAACTGTGAAATAAAACACTTCAGGACATGCTGTAGGAAATTAATCAAATTTGGGATTGTAACAGTAACTCATGTCAGGCCGCAGCACACCACCCCAACTGCTGATTATTTTCCTACAACAGCATACTATTTGTTACTGTAAATGCAAAATCTGTGGTTGAAAACATGATGTTACAGTAGCTATTTGTTCCACACCTGCTTGTCGTTCTTATGGTAGCACTGACACTGAAACTGTTGTCTAGTTTGAAGAGATGAGGACTTTTCAGAGACTGCCCACCAAAGCCGTTTGTAAGATTGCTCGAAATTGAAGTTTGGAAAAGCATTTACTTTAAAAGCCCTTTTCCAAATGGCTAAGAAAAAGGGATGTGCAACCCGTGGCTCTGAATGCACTCTTTCACACAGCACAGGTCATGACAGAATTCACTATGTGCCAGTGCAAGGATTTCATTCAATATTTTTTCCTTAATGGACAACAGAAATAACTGTGGTAAAAACTCCTCTGAGTACAGGCTGTAGTAGGATTAAAATATAGTCTTGTGCCATCCTCTCCACTAAGTATAGTCATGTAAAATTCTTAACAGTTCATTTAAGCAAAGAAAAAAAGAAATGAAAAAAGAATTTCAAGTGAAGTATTGTGCAGTTGACTGTAGAATTGACTGCGTCTATTTTGAAATATGTTCACACTAATAAAGTACATTTATTCTGTTTACCATCTTTCCATGTCCTCAACCATCTATGCAACCACAGCAACTTTATTATTGGTATTATTTATAGTATTATTATACTATATATTTTTTATATATATATTATAGTATTATTATAAACATTGAAAGGAAATTCTATTCTGTATTAACTGTCAGTATTAACTCACAGTATGTAAGGACATTCAGTTCATTCACTTAGTGTGAAGTATACACTCTGTGTCTCTTTGTACGTGTCGATACCAAACCATTTTGTATACTGTGATATTTTGGCTTTGACCTGCTTCTGCCATTTGCGTTTTTGATCTTGCCTGCTCTAGTTTATGTTGTTTGTTCATTGCCTGACCCTTGTCTGTTTTCTTACTACAATTTTGGATTACGTCACTTTTCTGTTTGCCAAGTTTATTAAAACCATTCAGGACCTTCACTTGCGTTCTCAACTGTTATCTGACAGTTTCTTTGTATTTATTGCTAAATTCAAAACACTAAGGCCCAGTGTTTCTTTGGCCCAGATGGCAAAGGGAAATTTGCTTAGTCCTTTTGTCTGTCACTGAGAATACTGTTGTTCCTGTATACACGTGTTTTGATCACGGTTAGGGTACATTTGAAAAGTTAAACTGGAATCATCTACACTATGTTGGGAAAAGTGCTGAGCTAATGATAGGAAGAATCCCAGAGTCAAGCTCTTTATCGTCAACTGCTTGGATTGTTTTCTCTCTCAAATCCATCTGCCAAATGAAGATGTAATATGCAGTAACATTGTTTAAAACCACAGTGCTTTTGAATGATCAATTCTGGTAAAAAGGTTAATTTTCTATAACAGTAGCTCAAGCAGTAGTTCTGGCTGCAAGACAAATCACAGCCTTATCGCTGTTATAATATAAGTGATAACTACAACATTTACATTATCAAACTGTAAAATGATAATTATCAAACTATAAAATGGTTATTCTTCAATTAATAAAAAAATATAATTGTTGGCATATTCCTGTGGAATAATAAACTTCAGGATTGTAATGTAATATGCAGTATGTGTGTATATACAATCAAGATTTCTTCATTTGTGCTGGAAGATCTTTGCACAGACTCTTAGTCACGATTTTGTTTTCACTAAAACTGTAATAGAAAATATCATTTACCTTTGTGTGTATTTTTTTGCACAGGATTTTCATCCTTTATGCTGAGGAGTTGTGCTCACTCCAAGTTTGTGCTGAATCAGAGGACATGGATTACTTGATAATAGTGTAATAAATCATCAAGGTTACAGACAGAAATGTAGAGATGTGCCCAGACAGCCACTTACCCTTTAAACGTACAGTAAATCTGTCTAACTGTACATTTACAGTATATTATTCTACACCTCACTGATTTTTCCAGCAGTTAAGCTCAATTAAATTCCTGACTGCAGGATTATTAACATTTACATCTCTTGTGATGTGTAGAAATGTGTAATGTCTTTGTAACAAAGTACATTTAAATCCTTCAAAATCAAAATCCTTTGAACATAAATATTCAGATTTGGAGACTTATAAAAGTTATGTCAATATTTATGCAGGGAAATTTACAGGTATTTAGATTCTGTTTAGGCACCTGATTTTCTGGGCTGATTTGATGATAATAATAATAATAATAATAATAATAATAATAATACGCTTTCATATAGTACCATATAGCACTTCTATACTTTTATATTTACAAGGAAATTAAAAAGTTAATTAAAAAAAAGATAAGAAGAAGAATCAGGAATCAACTTGAGGAACAAAAATAAGTATATATATAAACATAAATAATTAAGAAACAATGAAAGAAAAACAAGAATAAACGTAAATAAAAAACAAAGGAAATATAAAATACAAGAATGAGAGTAAATAAAGACAGGGAATGCATTCACATTCACCGTCTGTGATATTTGGAAATGTGTGATTTGACAAAACTGTTTTACGAATTTTTATATTTGACAAAATTTGACAAAACAAAGTTCTCAATATTTCCAATGAGTTAAGTGAGTTAAAGTTAAAGTTTATCCAGGTCAGTGAAATCAGAGGCGGCAGATGCACAATTAACTGCTACCAGAAGCAAATCCCTGTTTTGCATACTGCATCTTTTTGCATTCAAAGGAGACCTATTATGGCCCTTTTTACAAGATGTAATATAAGTATCAGGTGTGTACCAGAATATGTCTGTGAAGTTTCAGCTCAAAATACGGATCATTTATTATACAATGCTGAAAATGCCCCTTTTTGGGTGGAAACAAAAAACACGCTGTTTTCATGTGTGTCTCTTTAAATGCAAATGAGCTGCTGCTCCCCACCCCCTTTCCAGAAGAAGGCTGTGCTTTTACAGCTCGTGCTTTGGATACTACTGCAACAACAAATAAGGAGAAGCAATATGACTGACACCGTAAATACCGGTGTTCAGACCTATATGTATGAATTATACAGACAGTAAGCGTTTTCGGGTTAAAAATAAAAATGACGACATAGCTCTGGTCTCTGTGAATACAGTCAGAGACAATGTTAACTTTAGCGACATTAGCCATGGAATTTGCTAACAAGCTCATTCGGAAAGGCAATTTGCAAACAAAATATAAAATGCAATACTTGCATCTTCTGAAGATGAAGCTGGATAACGAACAGTTGGTATTGATCCATGGTTGAGAATAACCTTTTTAGAAAAGCATGCTTTGTATTGACCCTCGTTCACAAAGTCTGGTGTAAAATGATTCGAACAAACATATATGAATTTAGCTATTTTGGGGGGGGGGGGGGGGGGCACATTTCCTTCAAAATAAAACTAGTCCACTTTATCTTCAGTGTCTCTGATGCCAGGAGTACATGAAGACTCTTATGTTCATTCTTACAGCCAACAACAGAACACTTACAATGCATAGGGCGCTGAGACATTCTTCTTATCGCTATATCTGCTCCAGTGCGGAGAACATGGTGGATTGTATACAGCTCACTCAGGGGGGGATCTATGCTAATAGGGCAGAGTCCATCACCAGTCTTGGGTGGGGCCTGTTCCAACATTTCAGGTTGGAGAGAAAACGCGAACGACTCATTATGAGACACTGTTTATGAGTTATTGGGAATATAAAAAAGGAGTAGTGGATTTTTACCATTGTAGGGCGGTTGTGTACACACACTTCTGACACATTTATGATCAAACTGCATAATAGGCCTCCTTCAAGTGAACAGGTTTTTTTCTCCAGGAGAATTTTATTGATGACTTATTTATAGGCTTAAAGCAGTGAAATGGAACAATTGTTCAAATTATTCACTGTAAAATCACTTTTGACTGTAAGTGAAGCATGAGCGTAATCTGAGGAAAATACTCCTTTCAGAATAATCTTGTAAACATTAGATTCCTCTAAATTCTCATGAATCAGTCAACAAAAAGCCATTTTATTCTTCCTCAGAGATGGTCCAAACAGATCAAATTAAATTAAATTAAAATTAAATTAAATTAAATTGTTTACTGTATGATATCCGAATGCAAAATGCTATGATAAAATTTTCTTGGCCCTGTGACATTTAAACTGAAAGTGTAGTGTCGTTTGTTATGAGAAGGTGGCGTAATATTGATTTAAGCGGCTGTACCCTGTGAGCTTACAGCAGATATAATGCGGATTTATGGAGGGCACAGTGTCCGTTGTGCAACCGATGAAATAATGATGTCATATGTCTGCACCAAGAAAACTGTCATCAAAATGAACTGAGGAGCAATTACTCTTAGGCCCTTTAACTCCTCGCTGTATTATTGGAGCTCATTACTGATTTCTGTAATAGTTTTCTTTCTGTCTGCCACAAATCACTGCTGGGCTCAGTTAACGCAGAGACCTTGAGCGTATGAAGAAGATTATTTTGGAGACTTAATAAAGTTCCTGGCTTTTGGGAACAGACTCTGTGTCTCTTCAGACAACATTTTGAATTACATGAATAATTAACTTTAAAAATAGCTTGCTTAATTGTCCTCAGATTCATTGTTTTAATGTACACACACACACACACACACACACACGCACAAATCAAATATATGTATATTGTATTCATTCATTTTTCATTTAAAAATAAAAACAGGACAACAAAGAAACAAACAAGTAAACAGATTTTTGTTCATCTTGGCACATTTTTTCCCATAAAATTAATTTTAGATTATAAAATATTGACTTGTTTTTAATTTAATTCTATATCCCACACAACAACACAACGAAATCCAATATTCATTAGTTTCAGCATGAACAGAGTCGCAGATATAATATGAATGGGATCTGCATCTGCTGAAATAAGCATAACGGGCTTCATTTATCAAGCTGGATATGAATGATTTTATTCATAAAATGTTCGTAATGAGAGTTTACACAAGAAATGTGGTATTCATGAAAATCCTGTAAATGTAACCTCGACTTGCTCGACATTGAGTATAAATTGCTTATTTTTATTACGTTTACAGCATTTAGCAGATGCCCTCATCATTGCTTGTATTTTCTCATTTGTAAGTCTCTTTTGATAAAAGCGTCTGCTAAATGAATGAATGTGAATGTAAATGTAAATCCAGAGGGACTGAAGCACTTATAGAAGTGCTTTGTGGTTTTTATAAAAAAAATTAAAAAAAAACACTAGTTCACTAGGGGAGGGACTAAGACTACCATTGAGAAAATTTTGTGGAAAACAATCATTTTATTTTACTGGCATTAATTAAAGAATATGGAAAAAAACAGTGAGGAAACAGAAACCCACAAATTAAGACAAATTAAATGAATCATTAAATTATGAAAAAGAAATCCACCCAATAAACGGAGGATGGGCCGGTCTGTCTGCACATACAAATGCAATTGAATTGTGTTTTGCACTATACGGGCAATCAACATACGCACACGAGTACCAAGAAAATTTCATTTCACACAACTTTACTAAAAGACGAAACAAGTACATACTTATATCCAACCATGGAAGCTGTTTATTAATAGATCTTCTTCTCTTGCTATACATCACTAATTCGTCTAGTTGTTGCACTTGCAAATGACATCATCATGCTTTTTCCAGTTGTGCATTATGTACTGATCCAGGGCACATGGTAAATAAATTCTAAAAGCAGCATGTCTCGCCACAAACTAATAAAAAAAATCTTATTACAGAAATGTTCTTTAAACTCCACAGGGAGGCTGATGTGGACATGGATCCCATACTGCTAGCAAAAAACAGAGAAGCCAGCATGGCAGCAGACAATGCCTTGGAATAATTTCTAATATCTAATCTATTTGTCTTTGTGTTCCATAAATGTTTTTATGGTTTGTAGGCGGATCATCTGAAGCTGTGACCAGAGCAACACTAACATGACCAAAACTAAAAAGCACCATACAGATAGGGGTCTCTGGGGTGCCGAGGCATTGCAGGCATTGCAGAAAGTAGAATAAACAAATCGTCTAAGGAATTAAAAATATACCTGCTTATCCAAAAGCAAGGGACATATTCAAGGCTAAATTTGTGGGGTGATGTGATTGGCACACTATTATGTTTCCTTTGAATTTACACGATTCGGAAATACAATTTTAAATCAAGTCTAATTTGAGATTTAGACAATGCTGCCACAAGATTTCCTCATGTCAAAACAAAATTTAAAGATTTATGATCAGTTATAAAGTTGTGGCCTGTGCAGGAAGTGCATATGTGGAAATCAGGCTTGCCAGATTGGATCAGCTGTGTTTATGGCTCACAATCACTGTTTAAAAGACAACTTTAGTTGGCTAGCTAGTAGTGTTGGGTCCAAGTCCACCTTTGTCGAGTTTGAGTTGAGACCAAGTCCTTAACCAATCGAAACAGAGTCTGAGTCCAAAAGGGGCCGAGTTGGACTCAAGTCCGAGTCTTTAATGGCCGAGTCCGAGTCGAGTCCAGAAAGTAATTAAATTGAAAAGAGATTTTAAATTGCAATTGTAAACTCAACACTGACCTGTTAAATTAATATTTTAACTTTCACAAACCAATGGCAACAAAAATGCAACAAAAAATACCATTATTATATTCTATGTATGACAAGTGTATGAAAATACAAATGAACCTGTTTTGTTATTGTATCACACTGTATTGTGTCCTCCAGTTCAAGCTGACATTTCAATGATTTGATTCCTCTCCCCCACAGATATATAGGCTGAGAGAGAGAGAGAGAGAGAGAGAGAGAGAGAGAGAGAGAGTACAGAGTAGAGTTACATTTAGAAGTAAGTCATAACAACAAGCTTCATGCTTTTTTAATCTGTCTGTGAATGACAACAAACTAATTTCTGAACACAGCTCTGTTCTTGTAAAAAAAAATAAAATCATTTTAATTCCTAAAATAAATGTTTAAAAATCCCTATCAGCAGGGTTTATGATATTTTAATACATTAAGAAGTACATTTCACATTTTATGTGAAATTCAAGACTAGAATCACCAAATACTAATGTTTAGTGGTGGGCGATATGACTACAATCTCATTTAACAATAATGTTATGTGTTTTCAGGGAGGTCTATCAGTAGCTTTCAAGTAAGAAATACTACGGAAATTTTTATTTAAATTAAATGTAAAATAAAATAGACTTCAGTGTATAGCATATACAGTGATTCTTATGAAATTTACTGAAGTTATTTAATCAAATGAATGAGTGAGTGATTTTCTCTTCATCTTTTGTTGTTTGATTAATACAAGTGACCTGAAAAGTTTCTTGTATGTATGCGTTACAGTTTCTGGTGTGTGTACAGCTCTCTTCTGTTTGCGTCATTGTCATCGTTCATTTACATATAAAGAAACCGAGAGCATGGATGCGCATGAATTTATAGAGATATATTTTAAACTTGGACTTCAGTACAAAGACATTTCCAAACCAAAATGTATGTTAAAGATATGTTATAGATCAGTGATGTATGTTCTCATCCCTATCTCATCCTCTGTGGCAATGATGCAATCGGAAAAGAGCTATACACACAACGGAAACTGTAATGCTTGCACACGAGAAACTTTTCCGGTACGCACGCATAAGTCTCTGTGATTTCTTTTTTGCACAGGTAACTTCAGGGGCTCCATATTAATGACACAGACAGCAGCAGGTTTATTACACTGCTGTGACTTTAAGACCTAATGCACAGATCCAATATATTGTATTGACACACCTCAGATTTTTTCTGTGTCAAATTCGAGTACAAATTTACTCAAGTGCGTGACAAGTACGAATTCGTTCATAACTGGAGTCGAGTCCAGACTCGAGTCCGAATCCGGGATTGAGTACCTCAATTCTTCTAGTTAGCTTACTAAATCTATTATGTATTTTTTTTCACAGCAGAGTTTCCAAAGTTTGAAAAAAAAAACACGAAGTGAAAATACCCTTATGAACCCTATTATTGAATCACTACTTGACCTTTGATATTTTTATTCAAAGAGGCATAATTTAAGGCTGTGCAGTTTATACTCTGGAGTGACATATAATTATATACTGTATTATTTTCTTTTTAGCTGGGTCATGACCACTCTTACATTAGCATAGATGTGGCTTTAAAGATTTTTCATATTGTGCTTTGGTGCTAAGCGCTACACTTATTATGTGCTGTTCTTTAGAATTGATCTGCTTTTTCAGTGGGATTGGCACACGGTCAAGTGACCTTACCATACAGATAACTGTGTGAGTGTGTGTAATTAGCCTCTTCTCACCTCCATCTAAGTGCAGATTCATGGCTTAGTAGGATTTATCTCATCGAAGCCCATCAGTCACTGTCAGTGCTAGCCGTTAAGTGAACGTCCCTTGATGACTGCTGAGAGATTTTTTTTAGAAGAAAATGCTGTTATGTGCTGAATAAAGGCTAGGTGTCAACCCAGTTTAACCTTCATGTATCAAATCAGTTTTCAGAAGAAGAAATGTATATAATATTTGGTGAATTTCTTCAGTCATCTTCAATAAAACATCAGATCAGAAAAGAAGCTCTCGTCTCTGTGGCACAGCAGACTCTATAACTGGGTGAAGAAACACATGATGTGAACTGCTAACATCCAGCCAGGACACTGTGGAGTGTCTACTTGCCTTTCAATCATGGTGCTTGAGAATTTAGAAAGCCAGGAGGTCAGGGTTCAGGTCAGGTGTATCCTAGAGGTCTAGCTGTATGCTTAGTGGAAAAAAAGCATTCAGTCTTAGCAGCATTTTCCAAGAACACATTTTCCCCCCAACTCCTAAGTCCCTAATTCCTTTTCCAATACAATAATTTTTTCCCAATGGTCATGGTTTGTTTTTTGTCATGGCTTTTACATCATAGTTAATACACAATTGATGATGGTGTCATCTATGTCCTGATCAGTGTTGGGTAAGTTACTTCAAAAAAGTAATTAATTACTAATGAATAATTACATAGTCAACATTGTATTTTAATTACTGAGTAATTACCCTGTCTACTCCTTCACAGCCACCTGGTATGAACTCGTGCACAAGCACACTAGTCTACAGCTAATGAATTTGTAGGGGCTGAGTTAAATTAGAAAACAAATATTATTTTTAGATGATTTAAATTTAGAATTGAAATTCAATATTGCTTTATAGAGAATTTTTCAAAGTTTATACAGTATGTAATGCAAGTAGGTCATAAGTATCTGTAATTAAAAGATTCCTCAGGAACGCTGCCAGAAGCTGGTGTGTGGCTATGCATCTCATTTGCAGCAGGTCATAACAGCAAAAGGGTGCTCTACTAAATACTAAAGATGCTTGCCATGAAGGTGTTGAATAATTTCGGAATTGGAGAAGTCAAGGTGCAGTTGAATTTGTGGAAACCACTTGAAGCATTCGTTGTGTTGAACTATATCAATTGCTTTTGTTTGATTTGTTCATTGCAAATAGCTGAAAGTCTGTAAATTTTGACAGTAAACCTGATTTGCAGTGGGGGTTAAATAATTCTGATTGCAACTGTAGCTAGGAAAGGGATAAAGTGACATGAGAGTAAAAAGGGTTTTAAAAAGTAAGGGTATTGTTGTAGTTTGAAATATGTCACAGTTTTAAATCATTTATATACCATTATGGAATTATAGGATTAATCAATTTTAGACTTCAAATGCTCATATGTTCTGGATGTGTAGCTCAGCTTCAGCTCAGGAAATGATGATATGCCATTTTTATCTACAAATTACAGAAAACTCTAAGTTAAAAAAAAAAACATTAATCTTACTTAAGTACTATGTTGGTGTACCATTAAGCATAGATGTACATATATTTTAGATAGGGCTTTTAGATACAGTGAAGACTCAGCTCTCAAGAAAACAGGGCAATATAAGTGTTTCAGTACTTTTCTAGTGTTTCAGAAGTGACTGGGGTGTTCTTCCCTGCTGAAGTAAAGTAATGAGAGATTAGAGACAAGAAAAGCAGCTAAATTACACAAGTTAATCTCCAGGGGCTCTAAGAAGTGACCTCGAACCTCCTCCTCCAGTTCCCGTGTCCTGCTGATTGACGTTTCTAATCTCAACTCAGGGCTCTTTTTGTTTTTGCAGCTGCTCACATGCTGAAGTCTGACTGGACCCGGCCAAAACCGTTTCCATGGTAATTAAGCATACACAGCTGTGGTGGTTCCTCCGATGGACAATAGCAAGATGAGCAGACTGACCTTCAGTAAATAAATCAGTCTTCTTCTTTGCCCAATCGAACACAGCGCTGGGAAAAGAAACAAGGGAACTGTGCCAGAATAGGCGGAATATGCTGAGGGGATTTCGTGACAAGAAAGAAATAAAGAAATGAGCTATGTGTGGACGTATGGATAGTGTGTACACATGGTGACACAGACGAGGGGTACACAAATGTTTTACAGCTGGGAATCTCTTAGTGTTTAAGCGCACACTCTTCCTTATGATTGCAGCAGACTTATGTTTAAAGGTAGGCAAATGTGGACCTTCATATTTTTTTATCAGGACCATTGGACATTTTTATTCATGAATTTTCCACCCACAGTTGTATTAAAATATAGATTCAAAACTTGTTGTCATAACATATGTTCTTAATTCTGGTAAACTTTTGTTGTTTTAAAAGTGCTTTATAAATCAAATTGAATTAATAATAACAAGCTGAAAATTATTCTTAATTGAAAATTAAAAGTTAATTTTGAATTCAAATTGACATTACTTTTTGACATTTTTTGAGAGGAAATTCCCAAAGCATGGGGAGTTTGAATTTTCTCCCCATGCTTTGGGAATTTCCTCTGGGTATGCCGATTTCCTCCCCCAGTCCAAAGACATCCACTGTAGGCTGATTGTCATTTCCAAATTGTCCGTAGTGTGTACATGTGTGTGCGATTTTGCCCTTTGACATCCCATCCAGGGTGTCCCTCGCCTTATGCCCCAAGATCCCTGGGATAGGTTCCAGGCTCCCTGTGACCCTGTGTAGGATAAGCGGTATGGAAAATGGATGTGTGGATCAATGATGTGTGGTCTGCTGATGATCTCGCTAACTCTACTGTAGTAACTATTTTGAACTAGGAAGTGGAATTTTACGTGGTGAACACAGACGAGTGGAGTGATACACACAGTGAAACGTCCCAGTGCAGTTATAGTAAATATAAACACTGTCAAAACGCTGCTTGACCAGAACTAACTGTTGTATAATGTCACATAAATACTGTAGATTTGTAGCTAAGAGCTGCTGCTGTAATCAAAGACTGTCCTATGCTCATCTCAGGACTATATGCTCATATTGAACATTGTTTGAATGTTTGTATTTGCTCTTTTACACCTGTTTACTGTAATGATTTATAATCCCACTCCCCCGTGTAACCGAGAAGAGTATGAGATCCCTTTTGAGTCTGGCTCCTCTCAAGGTTTCATCATCTCAGGAAGGTTTTCCTCACCACAGTCTCCTCTGGCTTGCTCATCCTACAAACTGCATCCAGATTTCTGTAAATCTGCTTTGGGACAATGTCTATTGTTAGAAGCACTATACAAATAAAATGTAATGGAATTGAATTACATTTGGGATATGGACATGGTTCCATCAAGCCTTTACCAGACAACCATAAATCTGCTGTTTTGTGTTATTTCAGCCATTGTCTCTCCAATTTTAGCATCCATTTTAAATATGTCTTTGAAACATTAGCTCGGCTGATGCAAAAACATTTTTTGCATTTATAGGCATCTTCCTATTCAGTTAGATAGAAGCCATGGCCTTGTATGAGAGGTTATACCTTTAACTTAACCTCAAAGCATGGGTAATATTGTTGTACTGTACATTTGCCTATATTGTCTAAGGCGTTATTTCATGATGGAAAATAAATGATTTTGATTGTCTATAAAAGTGATTTGTGCACATGCATATTTAAAAAAAAATTGAGCCTAGCTACAAACAAGCCTGAGCTACACGTACCTTCCCCTCCATGTGGAGTGTGATGGGTAAAGAACACTAAATGACCTCCTGCAGTTCTTCATTGGTGTGCACAAATTGGAGCTGTAAGAATTTCTGTGTGGATGTGACCGGAGACTACAGATACTCATCTCTCTCTCTCTCTCTCTCTCTCTCTCTCTCTCTCTCTCTCTCTAAAGCCTTTATCTATCTGTGGACTCTGTACCGCACAGGAGATGGATGTATTTGCTTAGATGTACAAAGACGAGATCAGAAGGGGGTCCTTTTCCTTTTGGCTGAAAAAAAAGAAAGGAGGAAAAAGTTCGGAGAGGAGAATGAAAGAGCATGTCATCGAAGTAATCTCGAAAATGGCGAGGAGATCATAAAGTTGTTTACTGTCAGAACGTCAAGGACCCCACTGTACTTAGATGGCAATTACTAGGAAAGAGACTGTGTGTGATTTTGCAGAACTAGGACTGCTGAAGTGAGCAGCCCAATCCAGAAGTCCTTGTTAACAAATAACAAGCATGTTTTTTTGTTTGTTTTTTTTTTCCATTGGAAGATCCTAAGAATTAATTAGGCTTACACTTTTATACGAAGTCCGCCATAGATTATAGTTTCTGTCATATTTCCACTTACTATCAGCATCAGTGCTCTTATTTAAGCAGTGCACAAATGAGATGTAGTATTTATTTTCAGATATCCTAAAACATGTTGTTGAGTTCTTGGTAGTTCTGAAAACTTTCTCTATTTTTTCTTTCCAAAAACTGAACCGTCCACCTCTCATGGTCAATACACATACAATCATGCATTAATCATATTTCAATGTAGTATTGATTGGTTTTGTATAATTCTGTGTTATTTCAGGTTTGGTTTATATCTGCTCTGAGGCGTGGAAACACAATACAAGGAGCAAATTACAAGTCACAATAGTCCAGAGGCTGCAGAGGAGAAAAAAACTATTTCACTATTGATTTAAGAAGGAAAGGCTTCAGCACCACATTCCAGCACAGCCACATTTTCAGCTTTATGCATTTTTGACCAAAAGGTAAATGGGATGTTGGAATTCAATCAAAAGTGTGAGGCCTTGGCACAAGTTTAACGATTTAAACTCCTAGGAACCGTAGATGAGTCCCGACTTACATTACTCACTCTTGTAACTACATACCTTTCCTGCTAGGATTACTGGATTTACTGAATAATTCACACTACACTGTAAAAATATTTCTCGACTTTAGTAAGTTAGGTAATTCATTTTATTTTATACTAATCTCAAGATTAATACGAATTTGATATTACTCTGAAAATGTCTCTTGCTAAGTTTTTTGACAATTTACTCACGGATGAGGTGCAGTACATTGCGACCATGGAGGCATTTGTAGGCGGTAAACTGCTTGAGCACAAGATGTTATTTCTCCACAAAAAATTTTGAGGTAATTTGTCTGTCACATTTTTGAGGTTACTTATTTTTAGAGTTTTGTGTTCTTTGATTTGTGAATAAAATACTCCAATTACATGCTGCCTATGTCACTTCTCAAGCCGTTACGTTTGTCTCAAGCAAATCTGTGCCTCATTTTCATCTGTGAGCAACTTGGATGTTTGCAAATCAGATTAATTGGTTGTATTTAATATTACACTTTTATAAGAATAGTGCAATAAAACGCTGCAGCCGCAGCAGGATCCTTGTGAACATGTTTGACGTGCGATGCATAATATATATATACATATATATATATACATATATATATATATATATATATATATATATATATATATATATATATATATATATATATATATATATATATGTGTGTGTGTGTGGGTGTGTTAACATATATAAGTGTATTGGAAGTGCAAATTCGTGTCCCATTCGTTTGAATGCATCAAAAATATTAATAAGATAAATAAGTTTTAAAATAAGCCTGAAATTCTTGTCACTGCTGGTTTACTGAGTGAAGTTCAACTGATTCAGTTCATTCATTCAAACCATCGAAATAGAATAAGCAGCTTTGGTTATCCATCGATCCACCTTCTATACCGCTTATCCTGCATAGTTGCAGGGAACCTGGAGCCTATCCCAGGGAGCATCAGGCACAGGGCGGGGTACATCCTGGATGGGGTGCCAATCCATCACAGGGTATAATCTCATACACATTCACACACTATGGACACTTTGGACATGCCATTCAGCTTGCCATGCATGTCTTTGGGAGGAAACGGAGAACCCGGAGGAAACCCCCACAGCAGGGAGAACATGCAAGCTCCTAACACACAGTGGGGCAGCAGTGGGAATCGAACCCCCAACCCTGGAGGCGAATGTACTAACCACTAAGCCACCGTGCACCTGGCTTTGGTAATGATTCATTAAATTAACCGATTCTATATCCTCTTCTTGTTCATGAGTTGTTCGTGTAATTGTTCAGGGTTGCACTTGTTGGTTGATCGTTCTGCGTGTGTAATCGGCACATGTTCACAGACCATTTCAGAAATCCCGCCACAGACACTCGACAGAAAGTTCATACAAAAGATGCAATTTTGGTAAAAAGACATGCAAAAAGCAAGTATTTTATATTTTCTGGATCTCAAGAGAGCAGAAGTATTGCTGTTATATATGTTTAGGCTAATATATTCTACATAAGTTATACTTTTATAATTTAAAGTATTCTTTGATTTTTTCATATTTATAATTATCTGACTTTTTGTCATATTTTTTGTGTCCGTGGAACATAAGAAACAAGCTAGATTTTTATGCATTTTATACTTGGAATCAATAAATTATGATTGTTCTAAATATTTTAGAACAAAATGTCTTCTGTGCATTAAAGTGCACCTATTATGGTTTTTCATATATTACCTTTCATGTAGTGTGTTATAGAGCTGTTTGTGAATGTAAAAAATCTGCAATACCAACAATTTTAAAACAATTATTTTCTTGCCACGTTGAACAAATCAATGAAAGTTTCGAAGATACTTTTGATGAACCTGACAACAGTTCAACATCATTAGAAAATTTTCAACCAGATCCCAATTAATATCTGCCTGTAGGGGACTTAATTAAGCATAAACTGTCTAAAACATAAACATGTGTCAAAGGCAGCTAGTCAAGAAATAGATGAGGATCTTGGAAGCATTGGTAGTATTGCAAAATGACTTGCTCAGGAGTCAGTTAAACAGGTGTTACTGAAACATAATTGTTCATTGGACACCTCAGTTATTACTGTGGTTACAGAAACTCTAATGAAAATAAATCCTTTCGTCTTTGTGTCCAGAAATGGTCCTCTTGGAACTTTACTTTGATAGAACCTATAAAGTATATTCTTGAAGCTTTGATTTTGTCCCAGTTTAAACAGTCTTGAATTGCAATGATGTCTTGGGCAAAGTACTACAGACAGACCAACTTGGGTGGGTGCATGGTGATCAAATTAAAACATTTAAGGATGAGCAGTATTTTAAGGACAAAGATCCTTAAAATCCTTTCTTCAGACAAATTGCGCATAGCTCTTGGACTGTAGATTGATGATTTCAAAGTGTGAAACACAAACTGTGTGCCATTTACTGGGTCATTGCAAACCTGCCAGTAACATTCAGATCAACTTTACCATCCATTTTTCTTGCAATATTACTGTATGTAAAACAGAGGATGTTAAAGTGTATGGATATGACACAATTCTTCAACCGCTTCTAGCAGAAATGGAAACACTTGAACAGGAAGGGGTGTTTGTTCAGAAATTAGGAGCAAGTATAAGAGGGACAGTACTCTACGTGTCTGCAGACAATTTAGGAGCTCACTTTCTGAAGAGATTCCAAGAGAGCTTTTCCATAGACAAGTTGTGTAGGTTTTGTTTGGCAGGCCATGAGGAGATTCAGACCTATGAAGTTAGAGATGGTAGGTTTCAAGACAGAACTGTGGAATCACATGAGAAGACTTTGTTTGAGATACAGAAGAACCAGGATTCCCAAGCAATAAACGGCGTTAAGAGAGACTGTGTTTTGAACCGACTTACACATTTCACCACCCTCAAAGGCTTCCCCCCCTCTTTGAAGGTGTTGTACCTATTGAATTAAGTTGTTGTTTAAAGAAACTGATTCAGAAGCATTACTTTACATTGGAGGAATTAAATTCAGCAACTCAGTCAACAGATTTTGAAATCATTTCTACTGAAAGCATCATTAGGAGGCAACGGACACGAGAACTAGACCCTTTTAAGGTTGTTGCCTTGTATTATTGGTCCAAAACTTCCAGAGAATGATAAAACATGGGGAGTCGTTCTTGAACTGAAAGACATTGTTGAGATATCAGCCTCTACTATATTTTCCACAGAGACTTTGCAATATCCTGAATCACAAATATCAGATCACAGAAGAATTTCCTGAGTGTAGGCTTTGTCCTAAACACCACTTTTTTGAGCACTATGGCAATTCAGAAAAAAATATGCCAACATTACATCTGTGTCTGTTGTATCAAGTGCCTGCTTACATGACATCAGATACTCTGAAGGGATGTTCCTGTTTGTAGGGCGTAATAATGGACTTCCAGATTTTGGCCGACTTGTAAAAGTATTGATTGTCATGAACAAGGCTGCATTTCTCCTTGAACTTTATTCAGCGTGGTATCATGAGCACTTCAGATGCTTGAAACTATCAAGACATACCACTCATAAGTTGAAAGTTGTTGACCAAGAAGAGCTGAATGATTACCACCCCTTCTCACCATATACCATAACTGGCGAAAAACTGATGATTTCACCAAAGACATTTCTTCTTTACTGAGGATATTCTCAGACATTTTCTGTTTTTCTTTTTTTTTTTTCTTTTTTTCTTTTTTAGGATCTAATTTTTCTCAACAGCAGAAAATGATTCTCCATGTGATTTTGTCTCCAGAAGATATTAGAAAAGTTTGTCTTGATTATCAGTCGCAAACCTTAGAAGTCCTTCAATCAACATTGAGAAGCAAGCTAAATATACAAGGTGTGTTTACCCTTCAGTATGAAGACCCTTATTTTGGGAACGCCTTATGCAGTCTCCCAAGTATCAGTGACCTCCGACCTGAAAAGGCAATACCTAAAGTCATTTTAAGGGCACCATCAACTGAATCTAGCTTGTCAGACTGGACATTAGACACAGCGAATTTATCATCATCATCATCTGGGTCAAGTGTCAACAGCAGCAAATTTGGATCAACTGCAGAAAGTAGCCGCTTGCAACAATGGTCTGTCAATTTCATCATTCCAAGCTTTTCATATGATGTAGAATTCAGATTGAAACAAAATGAAATTGAAACGAAATGAAATGGAAATTAAAACTATGCTAAAGATAGTTCACTCCTCCGCATGTCCAGGGATGTCAAGTCTGCGATACTTGATAAACTTGCCATTGCAATCTATGCTTACTCCAACCAATGAAGAGTACAAGAGTGTAGCTAGGGCTCTCATAGAGACACACCCATGTTTAAAAGAACCAGGATCAGCACAGGATGGTATGGATGGAAAATTAGCCTCAAATTCAAAATGGGAAATTTCCAGAAATTACTGCTGGCTGTCCAGAAATTACTGTGAACTGTGAAAAGCACCCATATTCAGATGGAAAGAAAATCAAAGTCAATAAACCAAAAAGATCAGAGACCAATTATTACCTGACTTACGAACTGGCACAAGCTTTGATTCTTTGATTCTTGCGAATGAACAGAAAGAAATGCAAAATTAGATGAAGAAAAAAATCCAGACTGGAATGTAATTGACGTTGCCATGGATTCAACTTGCTCTGCAAGAAGAAAAGAAATTGTAGATGAGCCCCCTGTCTCGGAAATAAGAAACAGATGGCCTGCTTTTTTCACTTATAGACAAGTAAGTCTGTGTTTTAATGTTAATGTATTTTTCATAGATAAAACAAACATTTGGTTACACATGAATCCACACTTTTTGCCTTCACAGAATGGTAGCTATTTGGCTCTTAACTATTTTACAATTTTACAATCTTCAACAGTTTGTTTTTGAGTTCCACAGGCTTGTATATATTGACTTAAAGAAGGCATTTTTTGAAGGGCTTGATCAGCACCTCTCATGACTCCTGCAGTTCTACAACACCAAGAGAGGCAGTGAAATACCAGAAATCCAAAATATGATGTGCCTTGATAAAGAGGTAAGTCTAATGAACTTCACAGTTAGTTATGGTCAAGAAATGTGCCGATATCAAGCATAACAGCACTGATAGTTGCTGATGTTATAAACATACACAGTAGAGCTGTCGCGATTAATAAATAAACTTATGAATACGATTACTTCATGACCATAGACAAAACTCTGTAAATGTCAAATCTTTTGTTGAAATTCAGATGACACCACTGATATAAAGAATCTTCAACAACCAAGTTCTGCAGAAAGATCTGCAAATTTTGAATCCCTGTCATTCGCCAAAGTTCTACAACAGGCAAGTTTGTAATCTGTGTTTGGCCTAACACCAGTAACACCGACTATCGCGGAAAGTCTAGCTGCTAAAAATAGCACACTTTAGACCAGGTCCTGAGCAATAATGTAAAAGTTATTAAGAGATCATTTAGGCAGGCAAGCTTAGCTGCTAAAAAGAACACACTTTAGACCAGGTCCTGAGCAATAATGCAAAAGTTATTAAGAGATCATTTAGGCACGAGAGAACACTTGATTTGAACTTGTGCACCATTAAACCGACAGAATGGGATGTATTCAATCTATCAGAGCTATTTAATGAGCAGCAGAACACAATAAAGAAGCTCCATAAAAGAGCAGGATGCGGTCAATGTTAAAAAGCAGTTGAAACCTCTTTTACAATAATAATACAGACAGTTGCATTGAAGAGGATGCAGTCTGAACAGAAGTGAAGGTGAACAATCTATCCAAATAATTTGCAGTTGAACAGTCTGTCTAATCAGAAGAAGAGGACAGGAGTTCTACAGGGCCTGTGTTATTTCATGAGGGAGACAAACAACTTTTTTTTTTTTTAATTTGTGAGGTAAGACAGTAAATATTGTTTATTTATTTATTTATTTATTTATTTATTTGTATCCCGGTTAGCAGTATTGTATTCCTACTGTGTTGAAGTACAATAAATGACTAAGTCCTCTTTCTTTCTTTTCTTGTCTCTTTAGCCAACTGATGATGTGGAATTCACAATTAGTGAAGTTAAGGTGGGCATCCTGACTGTGAGTGAGGATACCAGACAGATACCAGATGGTTTCTTCCCAGCGGATGTCCTGAATTTTGCTGTTATACTGGAGGAGATTGTTGTTTCAGAACTAATAGATGTTCCTATTGCTCTTGCTATACTGTTTGGACTACTTTATGTTCTGAACATTGATTATCCCAAAGAACTACAATATACCTTTGAGGTACTTCAGAGAACTTTCATGAAACTTGGTGGAGAGCGCTGCACAGCAAGAGTTCACAGTCTAAAAAATAATTTAATGCAGTGAAGGAAAAATGGTGCAATGCAGCCATACTGTTGAAAATATATTTTTTTTTCCCACATAGAGCTTGGGGGTTAGAGCTTGAGCACCTAGAATAGGAACTTTTTTCACATTGACAAAAAGTTTAAATGGATAGTTCACCCAAAAATGAAAACTTGCTGATAATTTAACCTTCAGGTCATCCAAGATGAGTATGCCTTTCTGTCTTCATTGGAACACAAATGTAGAACCAAAAAATGCAAATGAATGTGTGGCAGAACTTTGAGTCCAAACTTTGGGTCCAAACAGCAGTTTTCATAGTGGAGTTACATAGTGGAATTGCAATCTACATAGTGGAATTACATAGATTACTTTGATGCGGCATTTATCTGCAGTTTGGACTCAAAGTTCTGTTTGGCAAATGTCTGTGAAACTTGTTCAGTTTATGTAATATATATATATATATATATATATATATATAGAGAGAGAGAGAGAGAGAGAGAGAGAGAGAGAGAGAGAGAGAGAGAGAGAGAGGGAGGGAGAGAGAGAGAGTATAATATAATCTAGTAGGAAATTAAAGCACACTTTAGAAGCATGGGCCATGTGAACTCAAGCGCTCTGGTCATGTTAATCTGAAAAGAAAATGAAGGAACCAGATTTGTTACTTGTCACTCATTAATTTACTTCCTTACTGTAACTCACACCAAGTCTCTCCATAATCGCCCGATTATGGATCAACAAGATAGGCAAAATCAATGTTGCCATAAAGAGTAGTCATTTCATCACCTAGACAAATGTTATGCTATTTTATCATCTGTGAGCTGCACTTCGAATAACATTTTGTAATCAATGAAGTGAATTTATCATGACTCAGTTTCTTCTCTGTGTTTGTGAGTGAGAGTTTATGGATTTTTTTTTTTTACCGTGTGGCTCACAGCTTGTGTTATGGCAGCATTATGAGTTCGTTCTGAGAATTCTGTGGAAGAATCTGCATAGCAATTCAGAATTAATTAAAGATGGGTAAACATGATGGTTTGAGAATACTAGTGACAGCTTGCTGAAAATATTGTTTAGATGATCTACTGTCAGGCCCTGGGGGAAGGAACACAATGCAGCACTTATGTTCATGAGGTCTGCTTTCTCCCAAGGCTAATTTGTGATGTATTTACCAGTCCTGTGTCTTGGTTTTAATTGGTGTCAGTGATTATTGGGTTTTAGCCCTAACAAGATCATGCATGAGACTCAACTTTAACTGCAGAGTCAGCAGTGGCCTGCCGGCCATCTTTTTCTTTTCTCTTCTTGGGATTTAAAAAAAAGATATTCTACTTCTTTTATTTCTGTCCAAAATCCCTTTTATATTAGCTCTCATTTGTTACTTTTGCCAGCTGCTTTTCTGGCTCACTCTTGGAACTGCATAAGAGGGGGAAAAAAGTTCTCATGGAAGAATAAGTAAACTTTTTTTTTAATCTTCTCTGATTCCCATGCTGTCCCTCCATTAGCTCAAACTCTTTTAGGTCTAGGTTATACTAACAATGCTGAGACCATGGAGCAAAGCAGAAAACCGAGTCAGCAAAACTTCATCAGCAGCGTTTCATCTAAGGATGAAAAACAAGGTAGTAAGGAGTAACGTTGTTTTGCTCTTTTTAATCATCATAAAGAAGAAAGGATTTGTTCTTCTGAAACTTCACACCTCATCATATTCCCTGAAGTGACAAAGTTAAAAAGTGAATGTAAGAATTTGTTACTAGACTGTGTGCTGGTATAAAAGAGTCTCTGCTTTCTGGCCATTTCTGTGTTGTGCTCCACGCCATACCTGCTGTGTTCTTGGTTTTATTCAGATTTTTAGTCTCCATTGGGAAAAAAATGTGCATATGAAGGTTTCACTTGTCAAGGACACTGAATTTTCTATTAGATTTGATGTTTGTGGTTTCTGGGCGATATAAGGAAAATATAGATCTATTTTACAGTTCTTGTACAAAAAACTTGTACAGTGCCCTCCACTTATATTGGCACCCTTGAAAAATATAAGCAAAGAAGGCTGTAAACAATTGTCTTTATTGTTTAACCTTTTGATCTTTTGTTCAAAAATTAAACATTTTTTTAAAAATAAATTCTGTTCTCATTGATATCAAACAATTACAAACACAACACAGGTTGATCCAAAAAATATATTTGTTAAATATAGGTGTGACGCAAAAATTATTGACACCCCAATGAATTCATATGAGAAAAATATATTTGAAGTATATTCCCATTGATATGTTACATTTTTTAGTACACCTGGGTTACAAGGAACAGGAAATTGTTCAACCAAGACTTCCTGTTTCACATGGGTATAAATATGAGGTAAGACATAGGCCAAATTCCCTTAGTCATTCATAACAATGGATAAGACCAAGGAATATAGCTGTGATGTGCGGCAAAAAAATTGTTGAGCTTCACAAATGGGAAGTGACTATAAGAAAATAGCACAAGCATTGAAAATGGCAATTAGGGCAATTATTAAGAAGTTCCAGTCAACTGGAAATGTTATGAATCAATCTGGAATTGGACGTGTGTCTATATTGTCTCAACGCACTGTGAAGAGGATGGTTCGTGTGGCCAAAAAATCACAAAAGTTCACAGCTGGAGAATTGCAGAAGTTAGTTGTGTCTTGGGTTCAGAAAGTCTCCAAAACTACAATCCGTAATCACCTACATCACCACAAGTTGTTTGGAAGGGTTTCAAGAAAAAAGCCTCTACTCTCATCCAAAAACAAACTCAAGCATCTTCAGTTTGCCAGACCCTACTGGAACTTCAAATGGGATTCTATGGTCAGATGAAACCAAAATAGAGCTTTTTGGCAATAAACACCAGAGGTAGTTTTGACACACACAGAGAGGTAGCCATATGGAAAAGTACCTCATGCCCATGGTTAAATATGGTGGTGGCTCTTTAATGTTTTGGGGCTGTTTTTCTGCCAGAGGACCTGGACATTTTGTTAAGATACATTGCATCATGGACTCTATCAAATATCAACAGATATTAAATGAAAACCTGACTGCCTTTGACAGAAAGCTTAAAATAATATCCTTCTCTACATCATCATTCTCTAATTAAAACAAGCTCAGATTCTGAACAATGTTGGTCATGTGTCTATCAGAGGCTACTAAATCAAACCATAGAGTTGAGGTTATAAGTTTACATATGCCTTGCAGAATCTGCAAAATGTTAATATTTTTGTAACATAAAATAAGGGGGATAACAAAAATTGCATTTTGTTTTTTTCTTTAGCATTGTCCTGAATAAGCTATTTCACATAACAGATGTTTACATATAGTCCACAGAACACAATAATAGCTGAATTTATACAAATGAACCAGTTTAAAAGTTTACATAATGTACACTTGATTTTTAATACTGTGTGTTGTTACCTGGATGATCAATGACTGTTTTTATTTTTTTATGATAGTTGTTCATGAATCCCTTGTTTGTCCTGAGCAGTTAAACTTCCCACTGTTCTTCAGAAAAATCCTCCAGGTCCTGCACATTCTTTGGTTTTCCAGCATCTTCTGCATATTTGACCCCTTTCCATCAGTGACTATATGATGTTGAGATCCATCTTTTCACACTGAGGACAACTGAGGGACTCGTACACAGCTATTACAAAAGGTGCAAACATTCACTGATGCTCAAGAAGGCAACACGATACATTAAGAGCCAGGGGGTGTAAACTTTAGAACAGGAAGATCAGTGTAAATTGTTATTATTTTGTCTTCTGCAAAACATGTAATTATTTTATGTAGCTTCTGAAGGGCAGTACTACATGAAAAAATAAAATCTTTAAACAAAACATTCACAAAGGTTTAAGAAGTTTTCAGGAAAATCGCCAAAACTTTGCTAAACTCTGGCCTGCCAGGAATAGAACTGTGGACCCCTGCAATAAATTGTGATTTCCTGGTCTTGTTTCCAGAGGACCATTCTTTTGCAGTTTAGTTTCTAACTGACATGTCGACCTTGATTAACCTTCAAGCGGTGCAGGTTTGAAATGGGTGCTGTGCTAAAGTCTGCAAGTCCATGAAATCCAGGTAATATTGAAGCAAAAGCCTGAGTACAAAGGATGAGAAATTCTGACTAAATACAAATGCACAAATACATGTTATCTGACTGCATATTGAGTTATGTACTTATATTTTGACCCAAGACTCATGAATGTGATTCTCAAGAAAGGCTTAGCTCGGAATACAAGATACATTAGTTTGTAAATACAATTTGTAGGAAATTTTCATCCTCAGACAAAAGCTGTGGATCTCCTTTATTGGGTTATTGAATAGATTATTGTATTTTATTTGCTTGTACAGTCCCACATTTCTTTGAGAAAGAAATCTTCACTTTGTTTTATTTGTAATAGCTGAAATTTTGCATCTTAAACCTATTCAGAAGGAAGCAGGATTTAACATATGGTGTTTCCTTGATTAAACAAACAAACAAACAAACAAAAAAACTCTGTATACAGTATATGGCAATAAACTGGAAAGTGCATTCACAGTAAAAAAAAAAAAAAAGAAAAGAAATATATTCTAACATTATACAATGATTAGATTATTTATTTTATTATGTAATATACAGATTTAAAATCTCATTCAGTAATGAATTACATTTGAATACATTATAGATATCTATTTTTAAAGGACTCTTACCTTAAATGTTTATTTAAATTCTCAGTCAGTTCATGTGAAATGTTTGAAATAAGCAAATGTCCTTGCCAAACTTAGGAAGCAGATTCCATCAAGGTTGTATTAACTTTTTACTGTGAACAACAGTAACAGTGATATATGTCATCATAAAACTTTAAAAGCCTCCACAGATGGGATCTCCAACAAGATATGATGCAAGCAAATGTTAAGTAAGCACTCTCCAGGCTTAACCAGTTGTGTTACCTGTTTTCTCTGAAACCTGTGACTTTGACTGAGAACTTTTCTTCATCATGAAAGTGGTTCAGAAGACTATAGTCATTAGACATATTGATGGTGACAGAAAGGGTCAGGGTTTGAGGCATGGCCCATCCACACCGTGAGTAAACACATCACTGTTGTTTCAGGGACGGTGTCCTATTGCTAAACACGCTAAGCCAACTTAAGAGGGCAAAAAAGGACAATGCAAACAAATTGGCTTTTTATCAAGCAATGTAGTATCAGTCAGCCCACATGGGACACTAAGGCACACAAGGACAAATTTTTACTAAAACCATTCACGGTTGCCATATCCATGAAATTTAAAAATAAAAAAAGAGACTCCAGTGGGACTGGCACACTGCAACAAATCGATACAAATTACAGGTAACATGCAATATTTTCTACTAATGGTATAACAAAATTCATGTCCAAGGAATACAATAATGGGCCCAGATTCTTAAGCAAGGAAATATCAGACTTTCATTTATCTGAGGCACTACGATAGGTCTGTAGAAACTTTTACTTGGGCACGGAACAGTGCCCAGACTTCTGATTTAAAAGCCCAGAGAGGAGTCTGCCATAGTTCACTGCTCTAATTATTTCCAGTTCATGTAATAGTTCTACTTCTTAAATAACTTGTCTCTTCCCTTTATCCTTCCTTCATTCTTCACTGAACACTGAATATGTATACATAAACCTCCATGAAACATCAGCAGTAGGGCTTTCAGTGGCCGAGTTTTGTTTTTTGTTTAATCCCTGAACAACAAGATGTTTGGACTGGATGCTGCCTCACTCATCCATACATGTATAGTAAGTAGCTTTGGATAAAAGTGTCTGGCGAATGAATTAATGTAATGGAGACGTATTCTCTAAAACTGCACCAGACTTCTGGGAGACCAATTCCAAGAATTAATTAAATTATTAGCCATTGTGTCATTTCTGGATATAAACAATTTAGACAATTTTATTGTGAACTGAGACAGTAATACACTGTGACATACTATTTCCTGTGTTTTTACATTAACCTCTGTGCTTCTTGTTATTTTTCCCCAACATCTCAATCCGAACCTTTGCAGATTTTACAGTTATGAATGTAACCCTCACCAAACTTCCAGAACATCCATTTGGGAACATATTGGAACATATTGACTTTTAATCTGATTATCACTTCAATTCGATTTCAGTTGAGGACTTTGTGCTTTCCAGTATGTCAGTAACATTTCAGTAACACAAGAGAGAATAAAGAGAGGCTGCTGAGGAAGTTACTATTTATAAAAAGTCTATACATCCCTGTTAACATGGCAGGCTGGATGTTTTTTTGTGAGAAAGGGATTCCATCTAGCCACCCTTCCCCATAACCCGGACATGTAAAGAATACGAGAGATTGTTGTCACACGTAGAGACTAATCAGTACTTGTTAGATATTCATGCATTTTCCAGCTCCTTTAATGTTGCTGTAGGTCTCTTAGCAGCCTTCCTGGTAAGGTTTTGTCTGGTCCTTTTATAAAAAATTCAAGGTATGTCCTGTCCTTGGTGATTTCACTGTGCTTCTCCATTTTCTCTATTTGTTGATGATGGCCTTTATGGTGTTCTATGGTACATCTAATATTTTGGAAATATATATATATATATATATGTGTGTTGATTAAGCTGATAAAAGCTAAGCAAATCCTGTTTTATTTCTTCTTTGTTTTCTAAAGAGTACATTTAATAATATGCATGTCATAACTAAATAAACTATCCTGTTTCAGTCCTGTTGCCGTGGAGAAATCTTGGCATGGGATTACCATACACATAGCTGGATATACTGCATCCCATAATGTTCTTTTGCATTATATTAAATACCCAATCCAGAGCACCACCTCCTCGCATAATACATGCAAATTAATTGTTTGTGTTTAAGGCCAGCTTGGCAGACTGGAGAAAATTGCAAAGTGTCCACACAGCACACTTAATTAAATGTTTTCCACACTATGCTGTTTTCCATCTGTCATCTGTCAAGTTCTCCAAACACTATTGAGTTTGTGGGTTCAGTTTGGCCTTCTGTCTATGCTTAAACTGATTCACTAAGAGCCAGTCTTTGTGCACTGAGACCATCATGCAGTGGGATTTAGGAATCTTAACATAAAATCATAGCCAGAATTAATTGCTAGGTGTTAGAGCATAAAATGCCACATTTATGTGGCATAAAAGTGTACATTTTTGTATTTTCTGATATCTATCTACATCTACTTTCAGGACCAATTATCTGAGTCCACAATCAAGAACCACCCATCGATTTTCCATACCGCTTATCCTACACAGGGTCACAGGGAAGCCTGAAACCTATCCCAGGGAAATCGGGGCACAAGGCCGGGGCACAATCACACACACATTCACACACTATGGACAATTTGGTAATGCCAATCAGTGTTTGGACTGGGAGAGGAAACCGGAGTACCTGGAGGAAACCCCCGAAGCACAAGGAGAAAATGCAAACTCCACGAACACAGGGCAGAGACCGAATTCGAACCCCAACCCCGGATGTGTGAGGCAAAATTTTTCTTCCTCAGTTGATATTATTATTCTAAAATGCAAATAAACTATCAAACGTTTTTGAACATCTGAAGTTGCTTTTATCTTACGTAAGGAATATGACACGACAGACTGTTATATGAAAATAATGCATGCCGGTGCATTATTACACTTATACCACAGCAATTTACTGATTATAATGTTTCATTTACTGTAACATTGTGTTTAATGGTATATTTTAATGGTTTTCTCTCTTTCTCACAAAACACAGCTCACAAAACACAGTTTTCCGACAAGGGAAAATAACATTCTCGACCCAGGGTATAGCAGTGTGAAAGATGCCTACAAGGATGTGCCCCAGCCACACTTCGGACAGTCAGATCACATCTCTGTGTTTCTCTATCCAGCCTACAGACAACTCCTTAAGCAAGCCCCTCCAGTAAGTAAAACTATTAAAGTGTGGAATGAAGAATCAGAGTTAGTGCTTCAGGACTGCTTTGAGAGTACAAATTGGGATTTGTTTAAAATTGCTGCTCTGAGAGAGGATTCCACTGAGGACTTTAACTGGTTACATCAGCACATGCACTGAAAACATCGTTCCCACAAAATTCTGTAAGATCTATCCCAATGATAAACCTTGGATCAATATGCTACACGCACGCTCCACCGCATTTTCCTCAGGTGACATTGAGGAATATAAAAAGGCCAGATACATCATATGTAAATCAATCAGAAAGGCCAAGAGACATTACAGTCTGAGGCTGGAGGGATATTACACGACTGCAGATTCCCGGCGCATGTGGCAAGGCTTGCAGCACATCACAAAGTACCGGCAGAGGAGCCAGGGAGCCACGATTACCAAGACTACACTCCCAGGTGAGCTGAATGAGTTCTATGCTCACTTTGAGGCCCCAAACAACAGCCATCAGCATAGGATTCTGGACTTAGAGGGCACGTTGGCTCTGAAGAGAATGAACCCACGGAAGACAGCTGGCCCAGATAACATCCCCGGATGGGCACTCAGGGTTTGCTCATTGGAGCTGACTGATGTGTTCACGGACGTCTACAATCTGTCCCTCGCTCAGGCCTCAGTGCCTGCCTGCTTTAAGTCTACTACAACTGTGCCACTCCCAAAGAAAAACACTGTGACCTGCCTGAATGATTATCGTCCGGTTGCACTTAAACCAATTGTTATCAAGTGTTTTGAAAGGATAGTCAAGTCCTACATAAAAAAGACTATCCTAGCCACTTTGGACCCACTTTGCATAATTTGCATATTGACAGAATCGTTCCACTGCTGATGCTGTTAATGCTGCCATCCACACAACCCTCACACATTTGAAGGGTAAAGACACATATGTCAGAATGCTATTTATTGATTACAGCTCGGCATTAAACACAGTCATACCACAGAGGCTCTGCTAAAAGCTCCTCACCCTCAGACTGACACCAGCCCTCTGTAACTGTGTGCTGAACTTCCTGACAGACAGACCTCAGTCAGTTAGAGTAGGAAACCAGACATCAGCCATCCGAACTGTGAGCACAGGGATCCCCCAAGGCTGTGTCCTGAGCTCACTGCTGTATACCATCTTCACCTATGACTGTGTGGCCTCTGAGATCAATACCAGGATTATAAAGTTTGTGGATGACACTAAAGTCATCGGTGATCAAAGATCATCAAATTCAAAGTCATCAAAGCCATCAAAGATCACTGGTGGAGAGGAAACATCATACAGAAGAGAGGTGGTTTGACTAATGGCCTGGTGTCAGGAAAATAATCTCTCCTTAAATGTATACAAGATCAAGGAGATGATTATTGATCCTAGGAAGATGAAGGAGCAGCATACCCCAATTTGCATTGGTGAGACAGAGGTGGGGAGGGTGAAAACCTTTAAATTCCTCTGAACCTACATCAGCGAGGATCTCACCTGGTCTAACAACACTCAGCAGCTCCTGAGAAAATCCCAACAGTGACTGTACTTCTTAAGAAGGCTAAGGAATTTGGCATGGCAACCGGAATCCTCAGCAACTTTTACAGATGTTCAGCTGCAAGTGTTCAATCACAGTGTGGTATGGACGCTACACTGTTCAGGATAGGAAAGCTCTCCAGCATGTGATAAAATCTGCACAGTTTATTTGTGGAGTATCTTCCCATCACTTCAGGATATTTACAGCACCAGGGTCATCAGGAGGGCCCACAACATCATCAGGGATAATACACATCCACAACACAACCTCTTCACACTTCTGCCACCTGGGAGATGGTACAGGAGTGTGAAGTCAAGGACAAAAAGACTCACAAACAGTTTTTATCCACAAGCCATTAGACTCCTGAACAATACAATACATTAAACATTAACGACCTCACTCCCCATTACCCTCACTGATTGTTGCACAACATATATTTGCACATTTTGTACATTTTTGCAGATTTTTTTTGTATATTTAGTCTGTATATATACACTATATTGTATATATTTGTAAGGGAAACTTGCAAAGTAAGAATTTCACTGTGTGGTCTAAAATGTGGTGTTTTTACTATGCACATGACAATAAATCTCTTAAATCTTGAATTTTATAGAGAAACCAGAAAGCATAAACTCCTTTGTCCTGAAGACTTTCCTGTGCTGATGAACTTTGCAAAGCACCATGACTGTTACAAAATGCTTACAACCGAGACTCCTTCTATAAATGTTAAATAATATGACAACAAAAAACTCCTAAAAAAACCCATCACCACGTCAATGATTATACTGTACGTTTTACTTTGTTAAACAGCAACACATTTTTAAATCCATTTATTAGTCTTAGTTTATGTGGAGCATCCAGTGTGCAAGTCCAGGTGTGTGCATGGTTACTATAGAAACAGTAACATATTAGAACGAGCGCATTAATTTTAACCGTTCAGGTTACAGCTAGAATTACTTTCCAAGCTATGCTGTTATACGAAAATAATGCACACCTTCTGACCAATCAGATTGGAGTATTCAGTTCAAGAATTTTTGATTCTAATTGGTCTGAAGGTGTTAATTAATTTTCCATAATAGCAGCTCGGACAGTAGTGCCAGCTTTACCTTTACATAAGTGTGCTTGTTATAATATGTTATCATGTCTAAAGTAACAACTTACAGAAGAACTTCAATTGCAGACACTGCACATAAATACATTTTACTCAGTATCACCATTTTGCAACTGTTAGAGTTAAAGCTGATCCTTTAAGATTTCTGAAAGTCTTCAGGACAGAGGGCTTTGTGCTTTCCAGTTTCTCGGTAACATGACAAGCTGCATTGATAACAGTTCATTTTAAGGATCTGAAATTAGACAGAAATTAATGACTAATAACTGCATTTGTAAGTGACTAGTTATGGACTTTTATGCCATTACAAGCTATTTATAAGGTCTTTATTTTTGTCTTATACCCCTTTTATGCTTGTTTCTGTCCTAACAATGAACTTATTAGCTACAAATAAAAGATGCTAATAGCTTGTATTGTGTAAAATACACACTTTGGAGGTTTTCAGTACACTGAGTGAATGTGTAGTTTATAAGTATGAAATAAAAGTAGAATGGGCATTTCAACACAGACATTTAAATTAGCAGAAAAAGCACTATGATGTTACACAAAAGCTCAGTTTTTCTAGTAGTTGTTCTATACTAACAAATTATTTATAACTGAAACATTTCCCGAATTTTATTCATGAGTAACAAGCACATTTCTCACTAATAAATGCCTTTTCCCTGTTCTAAAGGAAACATTTGTTGTTTTCCAATAAGAAATGACACATTAAACATTGCAGTGAAGAATTCAGTCTTTATTGTTTTATGGTTCAACAAGAGAACAGAGACATCTTGAATAATCACAATCAATTGCCAAACAATTAAAATATTATGTTTTACATTATGTAAACCTTAATTTCGGGGCCTTTTTATCAAAAGTCGCTAACCAACAAGCCATTTTAACAAGATGTAGAATAAAGAAAAGAATTATAAACATCCAGTAATATATTTTCTTTAATCTAAAACAATTATCTAAAAATGAACTTTTACTGAACAGTCTCTTTCTTTCTTGAACAAAATCCTGCAGCACCACATAATCACTTCAATACTTGATCAAAATGGGGAATAGATGCCCTTGATCCTTGAGATCTTCAATGGATCTTTTCATTTCAGGATTAACACTACTGGCACATATCTTTTTGCAAAAACTGGCAATGTTTTCATAGCTGAATCAAACACCAGGTGTTATAGGTCTTGGGGTCTGCAACCTGAAGCTCTGCTATTGGTGCTGTTGCTGCAGTGGTGCCTCTGTTAACATTGTGCCGATGGAATGCCTCTGACATGGTGCGAACCTTCCTGAATGTTTTGAGGACTTGTTGGTAGGACTTGTAGGGCATCCTCAAATGGAAGGTGGAGGAGCACAAGGCCTCTAACATCCACCAGCTCCGTGATGTCGTCATGGAGGAGTGGAAGAGGACTCCAGTGGCAACCTGTGAAGCTCTGGTGAACTCCATGCCCAAGAGGGTTATGCCAGTGCTGGAAAATAATGGTGGCCATACAAAATATTGACACTTTGGGCCCAATTTGGACATTTTCACTTAGGGGTGTACTCACTTTTGTTGTGAGCAGTTTAGACATTAATGGCTGTGTGTTGAGTTATTTTGAGGGGACAGCAAATTTACACTGTTACACAAGCTGTACACTCACTACTTTACATTGTAGCAAAGTGTCATTTCTTCAGTGTTGTCACATGAAAAGATATAATCTAATATTTACAAAAATGTGAGGGGTATACTCACTTTTGTGAGATACTGTATATTTGATCACACAACGGTTTAAAAAACAAATGAAGATCAAATTCAGTTAGAGCCTTGCAATGAAATAGTTTGTTTAAATCTTAACTTGTGAGGTGTTTTCCTGATCCTCAGATAAAGCCAAAATGCAATAAAATAATGTGGGGGGAAAAAATCAAAAAAGAAAATCAGATTCAGTGAAAAAAAAACCCTGCCCCTTTTTGGAAAAGGTTTTAACTTTTCAACCTGAAAACTGAAAAAGAAGATGATGCCAGTGATTGACAGTTAACTGTCAGGTTTACATGTTTAAAAACACCTTATTTCATCCTGCCTTCATATACAGCCTCTGTAGGCAACATTTTTCTCTATTCAGATGCAGCGTTAAACAATAAAAGGCAGCTATTTAGACTCAGTAGCCAATCATTGACACTTTGCTAATCAGAAAAGTAGCAGAACTTTTCAATTTTAGAGATTTTTTTTTTTATAAATGTGACTCTGTGTATGCTTTTGCAAAACATTTCAAACATGTACGATTCACTACAGTTTCCATTTGAAATGATCAACCTAGGCTCATGGTGAAAATGTCACATTTTCTCTGTTCTCTGCATATAGGTCTCTGCAGTACAATAATGACCATCCCCTGATTGGTGGGCGTTTCCATAACATAAGGCATTTTTCCCACCGCTTTACCTGATTTGCAAACACCCCTGTCACTGGTGGGGTAAGATATGGGTATGGCGTCATTTTCATTGCTTCATTCTGACTGTGTTGCTTCTGTGGATTCAAATTCCTGCATGCTCAATATTACGTAAGCTGACTGAAGCATGTCAACAGCGTACACACCACTGGCTAACTGATAGAAGTGACAAAATGTGCCCTCTTTCCAACAATGCGTTACAGTAAAAGAGTTTAAATATCATAAAACAGCAGCATGTTATAGACCTCATTCAGAACAAAGCCATCTTTAATTTTTAATAGGAATGACAGCGAGGCTGTGAGGGATAGACGCAGGTCTCTTCAGTGGGCTGTATTGTTGTTAAAGTGTTTCTGATGAAACACTGCAAAAATATATTTCCAAGAGATTTCACTAAGTCATATAGGAGGTTTATATCTTTTTACAGCAGATAGCACTGAAAAAATAATAAGTCTATCCCTCCAGCCTTGCTTTCATACTTGTCATGGCGTTGCTCTGAATAAGGTCTATAGAGTGAAAAATAAGTGTTTACAAAGGAATCGGCTATTGTACTCGTGATTTGTGTTGAGAGCAAATGAAATGCACAGTTGTGCCTCTAGTGCTCATTTCACTTGGAAATATCAAATTGTACCTACAGTCAGGTTTGCAAAAGCATGGGTGGGGTAATGTTGTCACAATGAGCCAGTGTTGTAAAATAACTAAAGCTGTTAATCAAAGCTAATAGCACTCAGCAGCCATACAAGTCAAATCAATAAAAATGCCAGAAGTTTAAAAAGGCTTAAGTGTAAATTGCTTGTCTGTAATAAATATTGCACACACAGCATGGAACATCATATTATTATACTAACCAACATCCTGTCCTTTGGCTTTCCTATTCTTTGCAAGAACCTGTTCTTGGAGAAAATCACGTTAATTGTCTAGATTTCCGATCATTTTTTCTTGCCACTTTATTTTTTCTTCCGGTAATTCTATCCTTATTTTCATGGGAAAATGCCGAGAAACAAAATATCCAAACGGAAAATTAGTAAGCTAACAATTAATACTGGACACAAATACAAGTACTTCTATTATGCTATTTGTGACATAGACAAAATGAGCACTAGTATCAGAACCCTGGCTGCTGCAGCTTGGTAAAGAAGGTTGATTTTCCTCAGATCATTAGGTGTTGCATTGTTGGAGCTTTCTGGAATGGACTCTTGCTGCTTGTGTTGTTGCTTCAACTTATGCTTTGGCTGTATAAAAGGTCACAGGAATTTACTTTATTTTTATTAACCCTATAACTTCATAACCCCAGAAATGTGGAGATATTTTGTAAAATGCAATAAAAAACAAAAATATGTGATTTGTTTATTCTCTTGGATATTTAATTTACTGACAAAAGTAAAAAAAAAAAAAAAAGAAGAAGAAGAAGAAGAAGAAGAAGAAGAAGAAAAAAAAGAAAGAAATGTTTTCACTCTCCAACTGAACTGTATTTGTAAATATACCACTTAAGCAATAAAGTTTTGTCTTAATGTCATTTTAATTGCCACTGGGTTGGTAAGTTACTGTAACACTTATACAAATGTCAAACAGTCCTTTCTGCTAAGTTTAGTCCATCAACTTCAGTATAAAATTTGTAAATCTTACTCTTATACTATGGAATTCTCTTGTCACTTTGCATCTCTTATCAGTCTACTATCTCATTATTCATGCATAAGTTTAAATCAATACAAGTATTTAATAATGTACAATAATGTACAATCAGCTTGATTCTAATCACCCTGCTTATTTTGTGATGACACAGGCTGAGTGCATGTTATCAAATACATAACAACTTGTTTATTAAACCACCAGGACCAGTAAATGTTTTATACTAGGGGTGCACACACGAATGTGAAGAATGTGTAGCTAAATTAAGTTTTCTCACCTCGGATCGAGGATTGTAGGGATGGTATACAGGCGCTCAGATTCACTGTCACAGAATCTTTTCTGGACCGCTTCCAACAACGTGGCTGTTGAAGTTTTTACACCATGGTCAGTCTCTGCTGTTTTATCAAGAAGATGAATTAAAGCTCTGATGGATGGTATAACATCTGTGCCATGTATGGCACACTGGGTAGATTGGCATCCCTCATGGCCTTTTCTGTGTTCCTTGCATTATCCCATAGACCAGTGTTTCCCACACTTTTCCAGGGCAAGGCCCCCCAAATGGCATTAAAATTTGACCGAGGCCCCCCTTTTGCACGATGTCTTTGAAACACATTCAAAATACAGACTTCTGAATATATCCGCCTTTTCTATTAATAATTACATCTTACATCTTTACATAACATTACATTGGTAATTGATTGTGTGTGTATGTGGTTGTCTGAGAGTGAGAAAGAGAAAACATACATTTATTTATTTTTCACACCAAATTGTTGAGGCCCCCGGGCGCCCCCGGGCGGCCCCCACTTTGAAAACCACTGCCTTAGACTAACGCACACTGTTTCCTTCGGGACTCCCCATGCTCGAAACATGTCGCTGAATGCAGCAAAAAGAGCCTCCGTGGTGTGTAAAATGTGCCATTTTAGCAGTGTGTGAAAAAATTTCTCGCAACTTTTGCGTCATCTGATCGGCTCTTCTGGATCGGCCATTATAGACATCGCCGATCAAACTGTGTAAAGTGATTTTCGGCCAATAACGATCGGCGACCGATCAATCAGAGCACCCTTATTTTATACCTACATATCTAAAATAAATCAATATAAACAAATAATAAATAATAAATATCTAAATAATTAAATATAATTTGCTTTCTAATTCATTGTTCTTAATTCAGTATATCACATGTCTTTAAACTATGCTTTTGCTTTGAAAGTATTACATTTTAAACTAATTTTGGTGTTGTGAAGCTAGTATGCTTATTTTAATTCTGTTATCCTCTGCTAGGGTGTGTCGAGATTAATGCCGCAGGAAATCTTATAGCAAGAGCATCTGAAGTGGTGCAATATTTTCCGAGTCTCATCTCAGCCTCCAGACATGGATGCATTTCATTTACAGGTAAGAATATATCATCCTGTGTTTGTTACTTAATGAGAGATGTTTTAATAATGTTATAATAACTATTTGTGATTATGTCATAATTATTGTATTTGTGTTGAGAGGAAACTATTTTGTAGTATATTATCCAAGCAGATAATTTCATAACTTCATTGATAGTGAACTGAGTATTGAGAAATGTGTTATGATCCTGATGTGTTATCCGATGTATTTGCTTTTAAACTGTAGATGTTCACAAGGACTTAGGTTGCGGCAAGTGGACATGCTACACTGTAAAAGCGGATAAGTTCATTTAACTCAAAAACTAATTAAAAAACTGAGGAAACTAATTACCTCAAAATTTTTAAGTTAATAAATCAATTTCTTTAAGTCAAATACACTTAAATATAACAAGTTTGAGTTAAATTTCTGTTATATTTAAGTGTATTTGGCTTAAAGAAATTGATTTATCAACTTAAAAATGTTGAGGTAATTAGTTTCCTCAAATTTTTTGAGTTAAATTAACTTATCTGGTTTTACAGTGTACAGGAAGGCATCACTGGAAGCTCTTCCATACTGACTAAACTTGCTTATTGTCTGTGTGGAGTCTGCAAATCTGCAATTGACAGAATGAAGAGAATTGGAAAATTGGAAAAAGACACAAAATTGTTTTGATTGATGAGAGCAAATATGGCCACAAAAGAAAGGTAATATATTTTCAGTTAAATCTGGTCTCACTTTATAGTAAAGATGAAGAATACAATATATTTATCCTAACAGTTGGAATTTTGTCATTTTTAGTACAACCAAGGAAGACGGCACAACAGGAGGTCATGGGTGTTTGAAATGCTTGGGGTAAAAGCGGAGAAAAGAAGACCCAGTCAACATTCAGCTCAACACCTCATGCCAATTCTCCAGAAGCATGTTAGACAGGGAAGCACTGTTGTGTCAGATGGGTGGAGAGCCTATAAATGTCTCAGAGATGCTGGATATAACAATCTAACTGTGAACCATAAAGAGGTTTTTGTTGGTCCTTGGACAGGTGCTCACACACAAAACTTTGAGAGATTCTGGGGAGTCTTCAAGGCCACAGTGTGGAGGTTTAGAGGGAACCACACAGAAAGCATGCTCAAAGGCTACTTAAAAGTAATCGAGTGGACTTTCTGGCATGGTGACAAACAAACAAATGGCCCCCTGGGTATGATTTTGCATGACATTAGAAGGACGTATCCTGTGTGAAAAATGCAAATGTTCTGTATATTCTGTAACCATTATCATTTGTGTTAAAAACAAATTTGTCCATAAATTGTTTGGCAATTGACAGTGATTATTCAAAATGTCTCTCGTCTGCAGTTTGTTCTCTCGTTGAAGCATAAAAGAATAAAGACTGAATTCTTCACTGCAATATTTAATGTTTCTTTTTTTTATTGGAAAACAACAAATGTTTACTTTAGATCAGGGAACATGCACTTATTAGTGAGAAATGTGTTTGTTACCCATGAATAAAATCGAGGTTTGTTTCACTAAATAATTTGTTAGTATAGAACAACTACTAGAAAAACTGGGCTTTTGTGTAACATTATAGTGCTTTTTCTGCTAATTTAAATGTCTGTGTTGAAATGCCCATTCTATATTTATTTCATACTTATAAACTACACATTCACACAGTGAACCTATAAAGTCTGTGTTTTGCACAATACAAGCTATTAGCATATTTTATTTGTAGCTAATAAGTTCATTGTTAGGACAGAAACAAGTATAAAGGGGCTATAAGGCAAAAAGATAACAACCAATAAAGACCTTATAAATAGCTTGTAATGGCATAAAAGTCCATAACTAGTGACTTACAAATGCAATTATTAATCATTAATTACTGATTAATTACTTATTAGTCATCTAATTTCAGATCCTTAAAATAAAGTGTCACAGCTGTATTTTGTTTGTCTTATTAACATCAAGATAAAAAGAGATGGAACAACT
This sequence comes from Ictalurus furcatus, assembly GCF_023375685.1. NCBI lineage: Eukaryota > Metazoa > Chordata > Actinopteri > Siluriformes > Ictaluridae > Ictalurus > Ictalurus furcatus. The sequence goes on from NC_071262.1 coordinate 20,370,457, forward strand.
GCTTATATCTGTTGTAAAATGCAGTAAGTGATAGCAGGAACTAGCTTGTTTTGTGGACATTCCACAATGTTAAATATAATTATCAATGGGTAAAAACAATGGTGTCATTCATTAATAAATATAAAATACTACTGACAATTTGCTGTGCTAGTAGAGAAATAAAACACCTCAGAATGTGTTATTCTCAAAAACATTATCGACTTCTGCATGGTTACAGTAACTCCACTTCACACTGGGCTGCTTTACTCCTGCCCATTGTTGATTATTTTCCAACCTTCTTTATGGTTGAACACACTCCAGATTAGTTAGATCTCTCAGTCAACAGTGACTGAGCTGCTGACTCTACGTTCCTCCAACCATCTGATGGATGCTTTATGTTCTTTAGTCTTGCTGCAGCGATCCCCATCAGTGGTAGCATGCATTTTCCACTGTCACATGGATCCTTTTTCCCTCTACACTTATCTCCCTGATGTAATTTGCACCGTTTATAAGTGTCATGCGTCTCTTGAGTCATTGCTTCATTTCTCTGAAGCGTCTTTTCATCACACTCTAGACATTCAGTTACACGGCAGACTTTTTATCAACATGATGTATAAGCTAGTCAGGCCAATGAAGCTGACTCCGCATGCAGTGCAGCAAAGTGTGTCCATGACAGAGCAGTGTCCATACAGTATCTAATGGGTGTATCAATCCAAAATCAGCAATTATGAATATGCAGAGCCTACATGGTTAATAGTAGCCATGTGGCCTGAAACCAAAGCAGTTTAGCTTCTGTTTTGACAGCTAGCCGTAGCATGACCTCTGCCAAGGCTGACACAGACTTGCTTCACTGGCCATTCAGTGTCCATTAATTTACTCGTGTCTCTTATCTCTGCCACACAACTTTGGAAAAGCCCAGAGCTGCAATGACCCAATGACCCCTTCAGTCTGTGCTGAAATGGACAAAAATCCCCAATGAACAGCTACACTGGGCCCAAACACTCCTCAGGGAGCTTGAGTTCACCTCTAATGTACATCACTAGAATTGCTCAGCAGAGGGCTTTGTGCGAATGTACAAAGTGCCTAAACTGGACCTTAAGCAGGAAGAATAGATTGTTTCTCGGGTTTGCATGAGTGAGTTAAATGACTGATCTTATGAGCTCCTGATCCTGTGACCATTTTGAAAGTTTATTCTTAGCTAAGAATTCTTAGCTGTTCTAATGGGACATGGTTGTTATATTGATTTTCTCCCACAGTGTTGTTGAATTCTTGAATCTGAAGATCTGACAGCTCTGTCATTCAAATCACAGGTTTATATTATTGTACTAATATGTTTATCATTTCCATAGTAACAACTCACACACAGACTGGTGGAAGCCATGCTATTATTTAACAAAAGAAAACATCATATTTGGTATGGTGAAGCTTTCTGTAAATTGATGTGTATTTATCATTTATGGAAGGAGTCTCCAGTGGCAGCGTTTTATAAATGTCAGTAAGTTTGCCACCATGCGAGAGTTTTCGTGCTTTTCAGGTTTCTTGATTAACATAACAAGCTGCAGGGAGCAACCATTTATAGCTCTAACTTGTCTTGAGGGCTTTCCATAACATTACATGTAACTATAAATGGACAAACAGTGTTGTTCATTAATAAATGAAAAATTGTATCGATAAAAAATCTGCTGTTTTTGAGACCTGCCGTATTGGAGATGCTCTGACCCTGTCGTCTAGCCATGAGTGTCAAAGTCACTCAGATCCTTACGCTCGCCCATTTTTCATGCTTCCAACACATCGACTTCGAGAACTGACTGTTCACTGGCTGCCTACTGTAATATATCCCACACCTTCAAGTGATTTTGCAACAAGATAATGAATGTTAGTCACGTCACCTGTCGGTGGTTTTAATGTTACTGCTGATATAGGAATGATACACTTTGGGAGATGTTGTTAGGAAAATAATCCAACACCACCATGTCATATTTTTACAGCACACCACACCATGTTTTGCTCTTTACGTGTATGTTAAGCCTGAAAGAGCTTTTTTAAAATGTATTTTTAAACCAGTAAATCACTACTTTCTGTGGCTCAGCCTCTTGACTCTTAGAGTATACATTGAGCTAAGGGCACTGCATGGGCTTAGCCCGTCAATCTAATTTAATGTGCTCTGTTTGTACTTTTCAGAGAACATTTTTATTAAGCATGCAGAATTTGCTGTTCCATTCATAATGGCCTTTGATGGTATACAGCCCCTCATACTTGCAAACCGAAGCAGTACTTTCTGTTTTTGTTCACAATATAAAATTGGTTGAGAAGCTGTTTAGAGCTCATTATTTGTCTTTTAAACATGGCTGACAAATGGTTTTGATAATGAAAAATGGCCCAAAACCTGTTTCAGATAAGGAAAGTAATTACCTCATGCAAGTCCAGACTCGGAGTAAAGACCAATAGGACTGCGGTTGGAGGAAATGGACGAGCGTAGAGATTAAATGTGGAGGCAGGTTTTTGCAGCCTTGTTTGTTGAATAGTGCTGAAGGTACAACCTCAGACACAGACGATGCTGTAAAACAGAAGCATCTGTCCACTTCCAACTATATCATGAAAAGAGACAGGTGATATATGTCTGCTAGAGAAAGTTTTATCGCATGATGAAGCCATCACAGAGATGGAGCCTGGGTCTGCATTTCTAACTGGACCCTGTCAGCACTTCCACAGAGGTTCTATCTACTTTGCAGAGCAGAAATAGGAGCATCCTTTTATTGACCTTGCTGTTGTGTGTGAGTGTGTGAGCGGGGGGGGGGGGGGGGGCACTAATGAAATGGGTATATGACATCCATCCTGAGCTCATTATTCCTGAAACACCAGCTAAATCAGCTTCCTCATTTCAGTTAAAAATGGGGAAGTCTCTGTGCTTCTGATTGCTCGATCAGGGGCCAAATGAAAATCTTCACAGCGTGCCACTTTTAATTCGCTCTGGCACTGTTTGGGCACAAACATCCACATACACGTCAGCAGTCAGCAAAGGAGTCTAGGATATACGGCCCATTTTAAAACAATTACAGCAGATTTATGAGGCTTTCAAATTGCTAACAGCTTGTATATGCTGTTTCTCCTCGTGCTATTAAAATCTCCATCAAGAATAACAAAAATATCTCTGCACGGGAGATGTTTTACAGCCAAGCCTCTGGATTTATTGGATCGTTATTTTTTTTTAGCTGTCTGCCTTTTTGTCATAATTACTACCAATAATTGGTTGCTGTGCCTGCGTTAAACGTTTGTTCTCAGAGTTTGTGCAGTAGATTTCAGCTTTAGGAATGAAAATCATCAATAACAATTACATAATATAAAACAACGCAACCTGGACTGTTTTGATAGCAAATAATGTGATTTCCGATTATAAACCTTCATACAGAATGTTTCTTGCTTAAATTTTTCTTTTTACTCAATTCAACCTTGCAACTGACCGTTTACTTCAATTAGTCCTAAAAAAAAAAAAAAAAAAAAAACAAAAGCACTGAGCTTAGTTTCTATTTTCAGGACACTGAGTGTTAAGCCGAAGTGCATAAGAGTTACCTATGAGGCTGACCTTTTCGAATGACTGTTCTCATAACACCATGAATCATTACTCACAGAGTCAAAGTTGCTTTAATTAAGTATCATCTGAAACTCGAGCAAGAAACTTCAAATGACGTTTTATGTGAAATTAAGCAAAAGCTTCATCCGCCTACTACAACCTGAAAATGTGTTTATTTCCTTGTTCTGAGAAATGTTTTTGTCCTATAATGACAGATATTGAAAAAAAAAATCTGTCTACATTATAAAAAAAAACAACTTTAATTAACCAACTTTCTTTGCAATACAAGGTGCGAGTTTCTCAGATTGATCAAATAATTATTATAAAATTATTAGCCAGCCCACTGCACAAGTAAATGCTCCACTGTGCTGTACAGTACCATGTTTTCGTTGCCCAGAAATCTAAAGGACTTGGCTAAAATGCATGAAAGTTCATGGTAACACTTTACAATGAACTTGAGTAAGGAATAATCATGCACTAATACCTGAATTAATACTTAATATGAACCGATGATGAGTTAGCACATGTAATAATCATGAATTTAATCATGTTCTGGGCCACTGCCCCTCAAAATGTCTGTGCACGTGTTGATGAAATGATCTGTGTTTATTATTAGTATGACGTTCCATGTTCGATAATAAACAATCTGAAATTATGTATGTTTCATTCATATTCTTTCTTATAGAGCATGTTTGATTTAGTTTACCCCTACATTTGAATTAATACATGAACATACATAACAAACATGTACTTACATGTACTTAAGTTGGTCATTATTCATGCATGAATTCATAAGACTCACATCGTAGTTAAGGTTAGCTCTTCATTAGTTTGTGATTAGTACATAGCCTTAACTCATCATTAGTTCAGATTTAAGTAAGTATTAATTCAGGTATTAGTGCATGATTATTCATGCACTGTTATTATAAAGTGTTACCATGAACCTTAATATAGACTATGGAAAATGAAAGAGTATATGATTTAGCAAAGTTTCCAAGAGCCTGTCTAGTGTCTTTACTTTATTCACCTGGTAAAAACGTTCTTCAATCAAACACATCGTTCCTCTATGGATGTGTGTAGTCCAGCAGAATGAGTAGCATGTGTTATAATTATAGCATCGAGGTGTGGCACATCATCGTAAAGCATGTTAAAAAAATTTGTACTGTCAATAAGAAGGTTTTTTTTTCTTTTTCTGGTTGTTGAAATAATAAAAACACTACTACACAAGGTAGCATCCTGTAGAACTGGTAGAATACTGTGATTCAAACTAAAAAGGACACTGTCATAAAAAGAAAAATATTCATCATAGAAGTGAAATCATAACAGAATAAGGAAAGCCATTTTATGGAAATTAACTCCTAGAAATGACTGGAAAATATGTATGACAGCACAACAATAACGAATGAAGCAGTTGTGAAGATAAAATGCACAGTCTGCCAGATCTCTGTCACACTAAAATGCACAAACCTCATGTAGGCTAATTTCCATTTATCATTATATGATCATTTGCATTTTATTACGGCAATTTTTTTCTGCCTTTCTGCGTTTCTCTCAACTCAGAATGGAGCACATTGCTGAAGACAGAGGCTTTTGATATGCAGTGTAGTGCACACTTAACCTAGCTGAAGATAAACAATATGACCAAAAGTATGGGAAGCCCTGACCATCACATCCATATCTGGTTCTTCCCCAAACTGTTTCCACAAAGTTAAAAGCACACAATTGTTTAGAAAGTCTCTGTATGCTGTAGCATTACAATTAATCTTCAGAAAGTAAAAGGCCAAAACCTGTTCCAGCATGACGTTGCCCCTGTGCACAAAGCCAGCTCCATGAAGACATGGTGTGTTAAGGTTGAAGTGGAAGAACTCGAGTGGCCGGCACAGAGCCCTGACCTGAACACCTTTGGAATGAACTGAAACGCTGACTGCACTCCAGACCTCCTCATCCAATATCAGTGCCTGACCTCACTAATGCTCTTGTGGCTGTATGAACACAAATCCCCACAACCATTTTACAAAATCTAGTGGAAAAACCTTCCCAGAAGAGTGGAGGTTGTAAAAAGCAGTAAATGGGGAAAAATCTGGAATGGGATGTTCAACAAGCACATACAAGTGCTTGAAAATATAGTCTAAAATTTACTGTTCGTGGAAACAAGAGATTTCTGTGAAGATTCTTGCGATTTTGACGGTCAGATTGTCATTCATTACTCACACATGGGCTGTATACAGAGTTGAGCTAAATGTGCATAGTGTGGATTTTATACTGAAATAGAGCACATCATTATTCCGACCTCAGATATAACTACAAACATAAGCACCATTAAGAGAGTTGTGTGATGCAGAGTGTATAGTAAAACAGAGGCTTGTATTAGTTATTCATGATTCCAACATTGTTACACTGAAATTCATGTTTTAAGCTGTAAATGCAATAAACAAACATGGAATGCCATTTGAGGACAACATTAAATACATAAATATGATACTATCAATTAATTAACTTATAGTATTGTCCCTTTAAAGTCCACGAAAAGGTTTTTTCACATGGGTGACATTGAAAAACTTCACACACCTTTAGTCAAAAAAATTCAGGCAACTTCGGAGGCGTGACCTGCACACAGGTAATTGTGATAAACAGTAAATATCAACAAAACTTTTGAAATGACGTCTATGACTCTAAATATAGCCCTCGATAATGAAGTGTCTAGGTAAAATTGATTGTAATGTTTTCTTCAAATGACTGACACTCTAATATTTTACACAGAATCTAAAATGGCTCCTCATTCCCAATATATTGAACGATATACAGTACTGTGCAAGTCTTAGGCACCCTATTATTTAAAAAAAAATTCAGTACAAACTTTATTATAGATTTTTATTTTCTGACTTCTACATTATCAAGTCATTAGAAAAACGTTTTAGATTTCCAAAAATCAGTTTTCCAGCACAAAATGAAAATGTTACATAAAAATGCCAGTCAAGAAAGCATGTCAGTAAAGAAAGCAGTGTACTATGCAAGAGACCAGTTTTCAGACAAAAGAAAACCATAATAAAGGCTTCTGGATTTTGCCGCAAAAATAAGGAGCATTCAAGAACTATAGAAGAACTGTAGAAGAACTGCGGCTGGTTCTCAGCTAAACTTTCCATCTAATTTCCTCACAAAATTGCACAAATTGTACCAGAGCCTACTTTTTTTTTAAGCGAAGGGTCGTCACACCAATTATTGACTTTGTTTCATTTATTACTCTTACTGCTCTTTATAGCATTTTTAAATGTAGAAACATTTATTTTCATTACTTTTTAAATGTTGCTCTACAGCATTTATTTGCATGTGCCTAAGACTTTTGTACAGTACTGTATGCCTTGAAATAATGACTCCTACACCCTTTTATAATACACTATCCTATATCAAGGGAGTCATTTTTGATTAACCATTAACATTTAGGTCTCAGGCACAAAATGTACATGTCAGTTGTTTTGTTTCTGATCACTCCTCTTCTGCTCTAGCTCACTCCTAACAACATCTACAGTACTTTTTTTTTTTAAATACCTGCTCCTTGGTGTGTGTTAGAGAAAAATAATCAAACACAAGGTGGTGTGCCATGATCACCAAAGTTGATTATTTTACAACAACAGTCTATTCTGAAGTGTTTTATTCCACTTACATGACAGCAATTTTCCAGTACAATCGTTATTCATGAAAGAATGACATGCCGTCATTTTTATCTGTTTAGCGGTTCATCCAACAAGTTTGTTACTGTTATCCTAGCCTCCCTTTTTTCTCTCTTGATGCCAAACAAAAAACAACGCAAACTCCTCTGTTCATAAAACTATCCTGTAAAGGAAATCTTAAAGGTAGAGTTTTACCTTTTCAGTAAAAAAAAAACAACCAAAAAACTAAAAAACAAAAAACAAAAGGCAGCTCTCACCTGCCTCTAATTTAAGCATGCTCATCACATATAATGTGAAAACAATGGGAAGATAGAAAGGCCCATAAAAAAAGAAATGTGAGTACTGAATGTGAACCATCTCACTGGTGTAATTAAATCCCAGGCTATCTTTAGAGCTTTAGTTTTAGAAAGAAAGATTATTTTACCCGTGAAACTGGTCTAACAGACAAGTTCCAGTTTAGCAATGTCTTTGCAACAAGAAAGAAAGGCATAGTGGGTAAAGTATTCACCCCCTTTAACTTTCCCACATTTTGTAGTGTCACAACCAGGAACTGAAAGGACATATCAAAGATTTTATGTAATAAATCACTACAAAATAGCCCATAATATTAAAGTGTGGGAAAAATTTATACATTTTCCACAAACAGTGTCAAAGTTGTGATTGCATAAGTTTTCACCCTTATTGCATTGAAACCTGTAAATTAATGACTTTTAATAACCTCAAAAATAATTTTATCATATGCTCTGAAATGAAGTCATTACAGGAGATTAGTGTGCAACTTTATACAAGTTTGCCCTGTTTTGATGTTTCCTTACCTCACGTTGTCGTGTACTATTACTTTCCTTATTGTTGTGTACAGTACTTTCCTTGCTCTGTATTTAATGTTATTTGCTATAATAATTTTTTATTAAAAATGCACTGCTACAAATAAAAGTCGTATAGTTAGTTGAATGCTCTCAACCTGTATGCAGTTTAAGTGTGACATATTCGCAATAAACATACAACCCTGGAAGAACCCAGAGACTTTTAAAGAACATACCTCATCATGAAGACCAAGCAGATATCAAAACAAATCCAGGACAAAGTTCTTGAAAAATATCAATCAGAGATAAAATAATAATAATAATAATAATAATAATAATAATAATAAATTTAAAGAGTATGGCACAATTGTGACTAGACGAGACTGACCACAAAAAGTCAATGAGTTGGTAAAGAAGGGATTACTCAGAGAAGCAACCAAGTGACCAATTCCAATTCAACACTACAAAATGTGGAACAGTTCAAGGGCATGAGTACTTATGCAAGTCACAAAAGAGCCAAGAACAGCATCAAAGGAACTACAGGCCTCTCTTGCATCAATAAAGGTCACTGTTCATGACTTCACTATCAGATTGACACTGGGCAAAAATGACATCCATGGATGGGTGGTGAGGTGAAAACCACTGCTAACCCAGAAGAACATTAAGACTCCTCTGAATTTTGCCAAAACACACCTTGATAAGCCTCAAACCTTTTGGGTGAATGTTTTGTGGATTGATGAGTCGAAGTGGAACTGTTTAGAAGAGAGTGGTCCTGATACATCTGGTGTAAACCAAACACAGAATACCACAAATAGAGCATCATACCTACAGTCAAGCATGGTGGTGGAAGTATGATGGTGTGGGGATGCTTTGCTGCTTCAGGGCCTGGGCAACTTACAATAATTGAGGGAAACATGAATTCTGCTCTCCACCAGAAAATCCTAAAGGAGAATGTCCAGTCTTCAGTCCAGTGAAACTCAAGCACAACTGGATTATGCAGCAAGGCAATGAACCAAAGCATAGGAGTAAGTCCTAGTCCTAGAAGCAAGTGAAAGACTGATCTCCAGTTATCAGAAGCGTTTGGTTGTAATTATTGCTGCTAAAGGTTAAGAGGGCAATTAGTTGTATGTTTTTTCTTCAAGAAATAAATAAATAAAAACTGTATTGTGTGTTTACTCAGGTTGCCTTTGCTTTATGTTGTATTTCGTTTGAAAATCTAAATCTATTTAGTTTGAGATATATACAAAAACAGAAGAAATCAGGGCAAATACTTTTCCCAGCACTATGCATTACATTTCACTTAACGTACGGACAGTTTCTGTTGGGATTTACTCGTCATTTGAGGTACAGTGTGTTGCGTTAGAGTCGACCTCTTCCTCTATTTTGTGCTTTGATCTATAGGTCACCTAACCTAGACAGTGCTTTTTAAAGCGATTTTTATGACTTTTTAACTTCTATTATACTGTTGAATAATCACGTTATTATTAATGGGTGATTTTAATGTACATGTCTGCTGCCCTGGTTGATCCTTGGTTATTGAATTTTGTAATTTCTTGGATTCCTTTGGTCTTATTCAACATTTAAATCAGGCAACACATGTCCTTGGTCATACTCTAGACCTTATATTGTCATATGGAATCCCTGTTGATAATGTTTATATTGAAAATGCTTTTTCTCTGATCATAAGCCCACTGTTTTTAATGTCCCTGCTGCGAGTGCTGCCGTTGTAACTAGGCCTTTAGGCTATTACTCCGATTTATTAACTCACTTACTGCCTCTCAGGTTAGTGAAAGTTATCTAGCTAATGCTGTTGAAACAGCTATTTTGAATGCCGCAGAGTCTTCCTCCAGACCTGGTGATTTGATTACATTATTTTACACATCATGCTCTAACATTTTAGATTTTATTGCACCTTTCAAGCTGAAATAACCAAAGCAAAAATCTTATTACTGGCTGTACGAAAATATTTGTTGTCTCAGACAGGCTTGTCCTAAAGTGGAGCGGAGATGGAAGCTTGATCGTTTAACTGTGTCCTTTGAGATTTTTAAAGATTGTCTGTTTAAGTTTCAGAATGCAGCAAAGTCAGCTAGGTCAAAGTATTTTTCTGGTTTAATTACCACACACTGTCATAGACCTAAGATTTTATTCATCATGATCAGGTCAATAATTAATCCGAGTTGCCAGTTCCGTGGGGAATCCTCGGCTGAACTTTGTAAGAGATTTTTAATGTTTTTTCTGATAAAGTGATAGCCATTCGTTCTTCCTTCACAACACAGTTCCATGCACCCCAGTTTCCTTTTATCATTTTCAGCATGTTTCTTTAAAGGAACTGTGTGATCTGGTTAACCCGATGAATATAAATTCCACCTCACTTGATGGTGGAGATTATAAAAGCAACTTTTTCTGTAATTTTCCCCAGTATCTTTGGATGCTGGGGTAGTTCCAAATTGTTTTAAGCATGCTGTTTGGGTTTGGATGAAGGCTACTTTAATAATTATCAGCCCGTCTCTAAGCTATTGTTCTTTTCAAAGCTGTTAGAGAAAGTTATGCAGTCACAATTGATCCTGTTTTTAAATTCAGCTAAGTTATTGGAACCTTTCCAATCTGGTTTCGCTGCTTATCATAGCACGGAGTCTGCTTTGTTAAAAGTGTCCAATGACATTTTACCTGCGGTTGATGCTGGTGAAAATGCTGTTTTGATGCTATTAGACCTTACAGCTTCCTTTGATACTGTAGATCATACTGTACTTCTTTGGCATTTAGAGAATTTGATTGGTATCAAGGGTACCACCTTACAATGGTTCAGTTCATATCTTAAAGACAGGTCCTTTTCTGTAGTGTTGGGTAAGTTCTCCTCATCTTCAGCTCCTATTATTAGCGGTATACCTCAGGGCTCCATTCTGGGCCTGCTTCTTTTTAACTTATATATGCGTCTGCTGGAGAATATTATTAGGGGGCACAATGTCTCTTTTCATTTATATGCCGATGATACCCACTTGTATGTACCACTGAAAGCTAGCGACTCCATTCGACCATTGTTGGACTGTCTTGACGATATTGATAAATGGTTAACAATTAACTTTCTCCAACTTAATGAGGACAAAACAGAAATAATTGTTTTTGGTCCCCCGAGATTGAGAGATGATCTCATTAATGACCTCAATTTCTTCCCAGGTTAGGAACCTTGGTATCATCCTGGATTCAGAATTATACTTAACCGAGCAAATTAATTTGGTCATTAAGAATAGTTTCGATCAATTACGGATTATTTCTAAACTTAAAATAATTTTGTCTTTCCAAGATTTGGAGAAGGTTATTCATGCTTTTATCGCATCGTGGACAGATTATTGTAATTCATTGTACTTGGGTCTTTCTAAGTCATCTCTTATTCGCCTCATGGTTCAGATGGTTCAGAATGCAGCTGCAAGGCTGCTGACCAGGGCAAAGTAATATGATCATGTCACCCCAATTTTAGCATCAGTCCACTGGCTCCCAGTCCATTTTAGGATCCAGTTTAAGATTCTGTTGTTTGTTTTTAAAGCTCTTAATGATCAGGCGCCTTCTTATCTCAACATACATCTTATTCCACATTCATCTAGCAGATTTCTAAGATCTTCTGTTAGGTTTTTTTTGTATGTCCCTCAATCCTGTTTAAAAACTATGGGTGATAAAGCTTTTTCAGTTGCTGCTCCTCATTTATGGAATCATCTGCCATTGGACATTCACCTTGGACCTTCTATAATAATTTTTTTAAAGAGTCTGAAAGCGTATCTTTTCTCCCAGGCATTTTAATTTAATTTTAGTATTGTTTTATTGTCAATTTTCTATTTGGTTTTATTGTGTTTTTCTATTTAACTTTTTCTTACTCTGTTCAGCACTTTGGTCAGCTTTGCTGTGTTTAAATGTGCTATATAAATAAAAATGACTTACTTACTTACTATATATAAAACTTAAGGTTGAAATTTGTTTCTAAATCAAATGTCTATAGTCAATGTCAAAAGTTAATGTTAATGCTCATGTTTAAATTCATTTCTGAATCAAAATGTACTTTTAATAAGCAGGTATCTTGTAGAACTCAGCATATGTGCAATTGTTAAGTAAATTCTCATGAATGAAGCTCCTTGAGTAGCTGTTTGAGAAGTATATTCAGGAATCTAAGCTTTGTAAAAATGTATAATCTAAAATAGATTTTTTTTTTAGTTTGGTCATTGCATAATTCCATATGTTTTATTTCATAGTGATAATGTTGTCATTGTTATTATTATTACTGTTATTATACAACAAAAGAAAATAGTAAAAAATTAAGAGTAGCTAAGATAGAAGTTTTGAGTGATAGTGTATTCTTTCTATAGTTATATTTTCTATACTTTATATAGTTTATTTCTGAATCAAAATGATTGAAAAATGACTGAAAAAAGAGTTTTACTTAAAATCAAATTCCCCAAACAAGTAGAACTTAGGAGAAGCATTAAGTTTAAGAAAACATAAGCATGGGTTAATTTTAACATGTTAAGCTCTCAGATTCTGATATCTTAAAGCTTATTATTCAGTAGTTAAATAATAGAAAATGCACATAGTTAAGAGTCTTGACACACCATCATCTACTGGGAGTTAACCAGCTAGTCATAACTGCCTGTGGCAAAATGCTAATGTTACTTTTCCAAAGTTTAACATGAAATGTTCATAATGGTTTGACATGATGACCTTTATCTTTAGTTCACATCTTCAGCTTTCCCTTTTATTTGTCTAAAATAAGCACCAAATGGCTTTGACCTTTTCATTATCGATGCGTTTCATAATCAACACATCCCCTACTGTGTGACTAAATGACTTCTCATTTCCTACCCATGTCAGTCAAGCAAGCAAAGTGAAAAGTGCGCCTGCAGACACGAGCTAATTAAGAAAGCCTATATGTGGAATGCATTTGCTATTCTAGGAAATGATCTATATTGCCTAGTCCAGGAACCAATACTGAAACAACATTAATAAACACAAGTCCTGAAGTGTTAGCAGAAAACTTTAACTTAGGCTCAATTTTAGGATTTTTAAAGCAGTTTATCATTTCATAAGAAGGGTATTTTATCCAAAAAATGGCTTATTTTTTCTACTTCAGTCATAACAATGGTACACTTTCTCGCAGTTCAGCATTTCTATTCCTTAATCCATCATACCAACTACGCCACTTTGCAGTGTATCTGCTTCGTTGTTTTGCTACAGTGCTTTTTACTCACACTGCCAAAAGCTTTTCACATCAGGTGTTTAAATGGCAACTCTGCCTTAAGTAGAGTAGGATACAGAAAGTTCAGTTGATTTTTTTTTTTTGCGCTTTTAACAATGGACATTGTCCCAAAGCAGCTTTACAGAAATATATAAATTCAGGATATAGATTTTAAATGTATGAATTTATCCATAATAAGCAAGCCAGAGGCAACTGTGGCAAAGAAAATCTCCCTGAGACGATATGAGGAAGAAACCTTGAAAGGAACCAGACTCAAAAGGGAACACATCCTCATCTGGGTAACAATGGATAGTGCGATTATAAATAAGTAAATCCCTTCTATAAATGTGCTGATACTACATGGTCAAATAGTGCCATTGTGTAACCAGGAAAATTCATTGCAGTTTTTACATGAAGTCTGTTTAGTTGAACTTATCCACTGTCCATGGATGGAGACAAGTCAAAACTGTTTGTGGTAATTGCAATTTCTAAATATATAATAGCAATTGTAGTCCTGGCCATCATAACATAACTGTTCATATGAATTGAGGTCCAAAGCCATTTTGTATTTTTTCAGTGGTACCATCCTCAGCAATCTCAATGATCTTTAGGCTGCACCATGTGGGGCCATCCTCAGCAGCAGCATGTAACTTCCAACTCAACTCCAACCTGACATAGGGCATAAGGATGGATCAGGCAGGTCTGGAGAGCAGAAGGCATCAGGATCACTGGCATCTCAGGAGTATCATGTGTAGCTCAACAGAAAGAGAGAGAGAGAGAGAGAGAGAGAGCGAGAGCGAGAGAGAGAGAGAGATTATTAGGTATGCTTATTGCCCCTTAATGGTTAAGGACAATTTACTTTGCGTGAGTGCAAGCAGGGACTCTTGCAAGACTAGCTATAACAGCATAACTAAAAGGGAGAACCAGAAAGGAACACAGACATGAGGGTGCCCTGGGACATAAGGCAGCCAGCCACTCCACCATCAACAAACCTGGGACAGCATCCAAACATCCCAGTTCACCACAACACTCTATGCCTGTGAGCCCTCTTGATTTGCTCCTTTACCTAAGAAAAAAACTCTTCATATAAAGCTTGACTATGTGTATAGTATATGGTTTCAGCCTGGATTTAAACACTGAGACTGTGTCCTGAACACTAATTGGAAGGCTGTTTAATAAATGTGGGGCTTTGTAAGAGAAAGCTCTTCCCCCTGCTGTAGCCTTCACTATTCAAGGTACCAACAAATAGGCTGCACCTTTTGATCTAAGTAGGCATGGCAGATCATAAACAAACCAAAATTCACTCAGGTACTGTCATGATAGAGTATATTGATGGTCTGACAACTAGGTGTCAGTAGCAGCACAATCACCTACATGTAGAGAATGTTAATGTTAATAATTGTTAGTCATGCTAGTTGTTCTTAGTGTTTTGCCATGCACAACACTGGAGTTGTAATAAAGACATGTGTGGATTCTAAAATGTTTCTTCATTGAGACAAGAAACATTACATTGTACTAGGAATGGAGTTAATCACAGATAGCCATCATGGAAAGTGTAAAACTATCTGATGCTGTGAACTGGTCTGGAAATATTGATTGTTAGTGGCAAAGTTTTAAGCAACAATTCACACTGTACCTGCAATCAGTAGGACTTGATAGAGAGTCAGATGCACCGAAAATAGCATTGCTGCTCACTGTCACGGGACCATAAGCAATAGAAGTATTCAACATGCTAGCATTTGAACAAGTAGAGGACAAAGGAAAATATGACATCTTAATTCAAAAATTTGATTCACACTGTTCCCCAAAAATGAATGAGACTTTCAAAAGGTATGCTTTTCGTTCTCGTCTTCAACAACATGGAGAGACTTTTCATAGTTTCTTAATGGACTTAAAGCTAAAAGCAAGAACATGCAACTTTGGATTGCTACATGATTCAGTGATCTGTGACCAAATTGTGTTTGGAATTAATGACAAAAACTCAGGGAGAGGCTATTGAGAGAGACGGAGTTCGCTTTGACCAAAGCATTGCAGATATGCCGCGCGAGTGAAGTAGCATTTCAGCATGCTAAAATGTTCAGTGACAATACATCTGAAACTGCCCTCAGTGGCATTCTTTGTTGGCATGGAGGCAAAAGCCGATTCCAGTCAAGGAAGTACGGAACAAACTGATGTGAAGTGTTGCACAGGACAAGTGGATGGCAGCTCTGGGAAAAAATGGAGTTACATCATCACTCAAGCTGGTCACAGGAGCAAAAGTCAATTTGATCTTTGAGTATGATATCAATGCAATGAACATAAAGCCTCATGTTAATCAAAAAAGTGTACAACTCAAAGCTTACAATGGAGTGATAAAAGTGAAAAACCAAAAAGTGATCAAATAAAAGTGAAAAACAGAGAATATTCCCTCCTATTTGTGGTAGTTCCAGGTGGCCATGATTCTGTGTTGGTGACATGGCATATTAAGATGACATAGTGTTAAAATGTTAAAATGACCTAGGTCTAGTTAAAAGAGTGTACACTATAAATGACACTAAAACACACAGTAGTATAGATAGTATAGTGAAAGTGTCCTAACATTTTTGAAGGGTTTACAGTTGAAGAAGATACAGTTGAAAAAAAATGCTCAACCAGTAGTTCATGCTCCAAGAAGATTCCCAGCACCACTTCGTGAGAAACTGAAGCAAGAGCTAGAAAGAATGACATCACTGGGAGTCATAGAAAAAGTGGAAAAACCTACAGAATGGGTAAATTCTATGGTATGTGTGAAAAAATCAAATAGTGATCTACATGTGTGCATGGACCCAAATGTGAACATCCAGAGGGAACATTATCAGATTAAGAAATTATAAGTGAGATGGCATGTGCAAAGTTCTTTACAAAGCTGGATGCATCCCAGGGTTTTTGGCAACTGAATGAGGATATGAGGGCATGAGGATAGCACACAGTATTGCACGTTTAACACACTTTTTTGCCATTACTCCTTCTTGAGGATGCTATTCGGAATTTCTTCAGCTCCTGAAGTATGCCACAGAGCTATGGAGCACATAATTGAGGGCATAGAGGGAGTGCGTGTTTATGTGGATGATATTGTTTTGTGGGGATCCACAATAGAACTGCACAATAAGAGGCTCGTTGAAATCCTATAGTGAGTGCAAAACTATGGACTGAAGCTGAACAAAGATAAATGTCATTTACCTGTGAAGGAAATCACATTTCTTGGAGACAAGCTATCAGAAGAAGGTGTAGAGTCAGATAGGAGTAAAATTCAGGCAATACTCAACATGCCCAGACCTGCAGACAAAAAGGCTGTACTGAGAATGATGGGGATTATAAATTTCATAGAAAACTTTTAACTATGAACATGAATGGGTGCGACTGAAAACTCTCTTGACAACAGAGAAAGTACTGACCTTCTTTGATCCATGAAAAAGAGTTAAGATATCAGCAGATGCATCTAAAGATGGGTTGGGTGCGGTTCTATATAGAGAAATTTGGAGACCAGCTGCATACGCCTCAAGAACAATGACCCCATTTGAGTGTCGTTATTCTCAGATAGAAAAAGAATGCCTGGACATTGTGTATGGAGTGGAAAAATCCCACAGCTATGTGTATGGCTTACCAACATTTGTGGCAGAGACTGATCACAAACCATTGATAGCCATCATCAAGAAAAATCTGAACAAGATGTCGCCAAGAATTCAATGGCTAATGATGAAGCTTCAGAGATATGATTTATGCACACGGAAAGTACATAGTCCTAGCAGATGCCCTGTCCAGGATGGCCACACAGAATGATGTGCACAATGAGAATTCCACAGACTCTGATGTGACTCTCCATGTGAACATGGTGGCTGAAGCGCTTCTGATCACAGATGCGAAGTCCAAGCAAATTGCAGCTGAAACAGTCAAAGACAAAAATCTGCAAATGGTCACACATCTGAATGAGGGCTGACCATGGGGAATATCTTCAGAGTACTACAATATAAGAACAGAGTTAAGTGTGGTCAAGGGACTTCTACTGAGACAGACTAAGGATTGTTATTCATCAATCATTGCGACAGGATATGTTGAAAAGGCTGCATGAAGGGCACCTAGGAGCAGAAAAATGCAGAAGAAGGGCTAGAACAGCTATCTATTGGCCAGGAATAAATGCAGACATAGACATGATGGTGTCAACCTGTGATTCTTGATTTGTGCAAAGCAGCAAAAGGAACCAATGATAATCACTGACCCACCAGATGAGCCACGGCAGAAAGTCAGGACTGACTTGTTCTTCCTTGGTGGAAAGATGTATCTACTTGTGATAGATTATCTGTCAAACTATCCAGAGATGGATACTTCCCAATACATCTGCTGCTTGTGTGATAACACATATGAAATCTATCATTGAGAGACCTGGAATCCCACAGGTTGTCTGTAGTGACAATGGACCATGCTTCAGTTGGGGTGGAATATGAGTTTCAACATGTAATATCCAGTCCACTGTATCCCCAGTTGAATGGAAAAGCGGAGAAAGGAGTACACATAGTTAAGCAACTGCTCACGAAAGCAGCAAGCAGTAAATCTTATCCCTATTTAGCGCTGCTGAATTACCGTGCTTCTCCACTCAAGCATGGTCTGTCTCCTTCAGAGATCAACATTACAGCAACTGTGGCACGAGACTATTCAGTGCATTATAGGTCAATAATAGTATTTTATAATCAATGCGAATTTTACTGGGAGCCAATGCAGTGTTGATAAGATAGGGGTGATGTGGTCATATCTTATTGTTCTAGTAAGGACTCTTGCAACTGCATTCTGGACTAACTGGAGACAGTAAGACATATAATACAATAATCCAACTTAGAGGTGACGAAAGCATGAACAAATTTTTCTGCATCGTGTAGTGACATATTTCTTATCTTAGCAATATTTCTGAGGTGAAAGAAGGCTATCCTAGTAATATGATCTACAAGAGCATCAAATGAAAGACTGGAGTCAATAATCACACCAAGGTCTTTTACTGCTGAACATGATGAAACAGAGAGACCATCCAGAGTAACTATGTAATCAGAAAGCTTACATCAAGCTGCATGTGGTCCTACTAGAAGTACTTCTGTCTTGTCAGAATTAAGTAAGAGGAAGTTAATAAGCATCTTAGCATCTTAGCTCCACCCCCTTAGGATGTGAGAGAAGGATGCGAGGATGAGATGTGAGGAGAGAGGAATCGAAGCAAGTAGAATGGAATATCCTCACTCTCTCAAGCATCACTTCAAAGCGATGTCAATTAATAATGACTATGCTCAGCCGGACTACCTCACTGCGCTTCAGAGATGTGCCATTATGTTGTTAGAGTTTGGTTAATAACAACATTCTTAATGAAGCAAAATGCACTGATAGTATGTGAAATGTCTTTGTTATTCAACATTAAATTAATGAACAATACATAATTTATTGCATCTTTTGTGCAGCTTTGCATATCCAAACTTGCATGTTTCCTACAATGCTTGTTGTAAGCATATTATTATTTAATTATATTTCACACAAAATTACATCACATCATCAAAGGACTTTTTGATTGTTATTGTGGCAGATGTAGGCAAAAGGAGGAGGGGAAATTATACATGCGTCAGGTTTTTCGAATCACTTCCGCATAGGATATACTTATGTATCCTCGCTCCTAGCTCCTCTGGAAGCTTTCTCACTCCTTGTTCCTCCCCTCCTCACGGTGCAATTAGAGAACTGCTACGTCTTTAAAGATGGCTGACGTTGATTTCCTAGTCACGGGATGGAGGACGGAGTAGCGAGGAAGTGAGGAAGGATCAGTTTGAGTATTGAGAAGCACCCGGTGTCCATGCACTCCCGCAAAATTTAGTTTTGATTTTTAATTTAGAAATGGAATTATATAAATAACTAAATTAAACATCATTGTGATCATTTTTGTGGTGCTTAAATTTAAACAATGTCCAGAGAGGTTGACATAATGATTTATTATTGTTTCTTTAAAGAAACAAGATGTGAATTAGTGTTGTTTTTAAATATTATTTTAAAACAAAATTATTTTATTTATTTTGTTCTTTTATTCAATTTTATTTAACTATTTTTTAAACAGAATATTTGGCCTGGTTAGGAAAATGCATGTTTTGTTTAGGTTGAGTAACCTTACAAAATTTTCTTGAATTACATTGCTGAGAACTTGGCACAAAAAATAGTTATTTTAAAATTTCTCCTTTTTATCATCTGGACACCCCTTATTTTCACTGACTCTATAAATCAATAAGATACTTTCTAATTCAAATAGCAACACATTTTAAAGTCATGAAAAAGTGTGAGTGTGAAAAAGAGAGAGAGAGAGAATCTTGGCTTGTACATAGTAGCACTGTAAATTCTTGTCCAGAATTGTAATCTGAATCTAAATGTTGCCCACAATCACTAGAATGATCTGGGCTACACACCCCCATCCACAACTGGCCCAAATGTTGTCTGCCACCATGTTTGCAGTGCCATCATTGCCACACATGGTCCACACTTGGCTGACATGATGCATGCCAGTGCCAGCAGCACATCAGCAGTGCCATCCTGAGGCCACATTCAGACCAAGACTTTCTGCTATGTGTGTATATATGACTATTAAAACTGGATTGGAATTTGCAAAGAAATTTGCACAGAGATGTGCCACAAAAGTTCTGGAACTAAGATTTACCTCTAAAAAATGGAAAGGCCAAAGTGTAGAGAAAGAAAGGATCTGCTCATGATCCAAAACATACACACTCATCTGTGAAACATGGTGGAGGTATTGTCATGGTTTGGGCTTGCATGGCTGCTTCTGGCAGAGGCTCACTAATCTTTATTGATGATGTAACTCATGATGGTAGCAGCAGAATGAATTCAGAACTTTACAGTAACATTTTGTCTGCCTATTTGTCAAATTATAGAGAGATGTATCTAAATTAATTGAGAGGAACTTTATCATGCAGCGAGACAACGATCCAAAACGCACTGCCAACTCGACAACAGATTTCATCAGGCGGAAAAATTGGTAGATTTTAGACTGACCAAGTCAATCACCAGACTTTAATCCATTTCACCTCCTGAAGAGGAGACTGAACGCAGAAACCCACCCGAAACAAACAACAACTGAAAGAGGTCATAGTAAAAGTCTGGAAACGCATTACCAACAATTAGGTGATGTCAATGAGTCACAGGCTTATCTGTTTCTATACTTTTGCTAGCCTAAAGATTTGGTGGTCAGATACAAAAGGTTCTATGTTTTATGTTGTTTAACACATCTAGATGTAAATACTAGGATAAAAGCTGAAATTCTAAACTTTCATGTCATATCCATCTATTCAATAGTTTGGGATGTATACTGTATATGATGATGTATATCATCATGTACAGTATATATCAGTATACAGGGTTGGGAAAGTTATTTTAAAAATGTATTCTGTTACAGTTACAAATTACTTCATAAAAGATGTAATCAGTAATGTAATCCAAGTATCACAATATGAAAGTAATGTAATCTGATTATGTTTAGATTACTTCAAGGTGATATATGTAAAAGTCAAAAGAAAAGCAATATGATCTAAAATACTTTCAGTTAATTTCAGAGCTTAAAAACATGTTCTATGTTTGGATTTGTTTTAATAAAATAAAATATCACTGTCCCTGATGCGAGTAACATTACATCACAAAAGTATTTCAGAGAACAATTTGTGTAATAATTTATTTGTGTATGCGCCAGGAGGTTGCTCATGTGAGCCACGACTGGCAAGACAGAACCAGAGCTATGATCAAGCAGCTGTCTATATTGTGTTATATCAAACGGTTAATTTATTTGGTTTAAGAAAAAAATGTAATCCTGATAGTATACCTGATAGCATATATTATGTAACCCCCCCCCCCACATCCTCCCCCCCGCCACACACACACCCTTTCTTTTTTCAGGGACTCATTATTCCATTTCTGTTCATCAAATCTTTGTGAAACTTGTTCAGTTGTTAAATCTTTTTATGTTAATATAAATATTTACACATGTTAAAAAAAATTGCTGGAAATAAAAGCAGTTGAATGTGAGAGGACAGTTATTTTTTGTTGAGTTTATATACAGTATATATAAAATGTATCAGGGTATTGGAGTCAAAAACAGTTTAAAACTGTTTAAAAGTTTTTTTAAACAGCAAAAAAGTCATATTTAAAAAATATATGCCACAGAGAAGAATTCACACTTTTAACCACTTTTTGTTTTTATTTTAATTCATTTATTTTATCATTTGAGGTTTTTTTTTCTCTGAATGACAATTCTAGATTCGTCTAACTTTTACAGGGGACAAACGAGGCAGAACATTATATAGCTTTTACGTTTCACAATCAGGAGGAAAAACACTTTTCTCCTTCCGCTGAGTCACAGCAGATGTACTCGTTTGAAACGTTGTGCTATAGCAGTGTTTAGCATTCTAATGATCCTTACCATGTTCACTTTTTTCACTTCAGAACTGAAAACTATAGCTCTCTTTTCACTTGCACATCTGCCTCTTAATCTTTTTTTTTTATCCACATAACATATATCGAATTAGATCATTAAGAACCCTTGTGGGAAACTTTTCGATTTGGAGGTGATTCATTCTGCCATGGAAAACTCTTGAGCCATGCAGGCTGAGTGCCAGTCGAGGCTCAAACGTAGGAGTAGGTGTCGGCCTATTTCTGGTTCTGTAGGATGTTGCTCGATACAGTCTGAGTTTAGTTTAAAGAGAAGAAAACCCAGACTCCAAGAAAAGCAATGTCAAAATCCTCGGGTCAGCAAAGCTCCATGGACCATCAGCATTGTTTTCTAAAAGCTCTCAGTATGCAGGAGCATCTTGCTCTTCACAGCATTGGTCTGCTCTTGTTTTTTTTTTGTATCATGACCTTGTGGCAAAAAAAAAAACTGACTGGCAAAATACAATGCAGCCTTGCCGATGTATTATTTATGAAGTAAAGAAGTCACTAAAAACCCCCACGAAGGAGGAGATGACATGAAGAGAGAATGGCTATTTAACTCCACATGTCCACCTCTGTCCTGTTCTCCAGCTCCCTTGGAGTCTGCTGATGCGGCAAACTATTTACATATATATGAGAGGAGTTTCACAGCTAGGCTTTTTATAAAGTGCTTCAACATGCTGCAGGAGTATGGAATCAGAATAGAGTCATTAAACACAAATGCACAAAACAGGGTTCGCAAGTGGATTTCTTGATTTATGGCAGGAAAAAAACGTGTTCAATTTTGGTGATGCAAATATTTCTCATTTCTCATACACAATCACAGAGACATTTTTTTGCCTATTTAATCTTTCGCCTATCAGGTGTGTTTTCTGCTTCAGTCAGTCATATTGCATTTACATTTAAACCTATACATGAAGGTCATCATATGCGGCATTTCACTACAGTCTGATAAATCTGTAGCTTTCACATATGACATATAAACTACAAGCATGAGGTCACAGTGGAGAAATGGGACAGCAGCTTGAAATGCCAATATAGAAACAATAATTACACAATAAATGATTTTATATTATACATGTCTGACAGTAGTTCTTGCTGTAATTCAAGTCACTGTTTACACTCACTGAGCACTTTATCTGGAACACCTGTACTCCTACTCATTCATGCAATTTTCTTATCAGCCAGTCGTGTGGCAGCATTGCAATGCATAAAACCATGCAGATACAGGCCAGCAGCTTCGGATAATGTTCACATCAAACATCTGAATGGGGAAAATGGGAGCTCAGTGATTCTGACTGTGGCATGATTGTTGGTGCCAGATGGGCTGCTTTGAGTATTTCTATAACTGCTGATCTCCTGAGATTTTCATGCACAACAGTCTCTAGAGTTTACTCAGAATGGTGCAATAAAGAAAAAATATCCAGCGTACGGCAGTTCTGTGGTTGGAAACGCCTTGTTGATGAGAGATTTGAATCGAGAACGGCCAGACAGAAATGGCCAGACAGAAAGGCTACATAACTCAGTACAGTTGTGGTGAGTAGAAAAGCATCCCAGAATGCACAACACGTCAAACCTTGAGGCGGATGGGCTACAACAGCAGAAGACCATGTCGGGTTCCACTTCTGTCAGCCAAGAACAGAAATCTGAGGCTGCAGTGGGCACTGCTCACCAAAACTGGACAGTTGAAGACTGGAAAAATGTAACCTGGTTATAAAATTTATTTATAACTTATTAAATTTATAATTTATTTATTTATAAATTTCTGCTGAGGAACACCAATGGTAGGGTCAGAATTTGGTACCAACAGGATGAATCCATGGACCCAACCTACCTTTGTGTCAAGAGTCCAGGCTGGTGGAGGTGGTGTATTGGTGTGGGGAATGTTCTCTTAGCACACTTTGCACCTGTTAATACCAGTCAATCACTGCTTGAATCACAGCCTATTTCAGTATTGTTGCTGACAATGTGCCTCCCATCATTGCCACAATTTACCCATCTTCTAATGGCTTCATCCAGTATGATAATGCACCATGTCACAAATCAAAAGTCATCTTGAACTGGTTTCATGAACATGACAATGAGTTAAATGTTTTTCAATGTCCTTTCTAGTCACTGGATCTGAATCTAGTAAAACAACTTTGGGATGCGGTAGAATGGGAGATTCACAGCATGAAAGTGCACCAAAAAATTCTGCAGGTATTGTGTGATGCAATCATGTCAACATGGACCAGAATCTCAAAGGAATGTTTCTGACATCTTGTGGAATCCATCACACAAAGAATTGAGACTGTTTTGAGAGCAAATTCCTAATTAATAAAGTTTTACGTGAGTGTATATTCATGTGCTCTTTGTAACATGTTTCTATAGTAACAACTTACATAGGGACTTACATATATGGTGGACATGCCACATTTAAAATATGCATGGAATTGTTGAAATGGTAATTTTTTTCTGTGTGGAGATTTTAGCACTTATGTTTTAGCACTTAGGTTTATTTTAGCACTTATGGAAGGAGTCTCCAATTTCAGCATAACAGTCAGAGGAAAAGATCTAACTGTAGGTTTTCCACTTGTTAAGCAAACATTCCAACGTTAAATGCAACTGCACACTGTTTTTAATGAATAAATAAATAGTAATGGTTGGTAAATGGCTGTTGTATAAAAGGAATAAAATACATCAGGCCACGCTGTAATAGAAAAAATCATCAACCTCAGGATGGAGACAGTAAAACGACTTGGTCAGTAATTAATGTCCTCCAACAGCAAGCTCCCAAATGTTTTATAACTTAACCTTTAAATCATATTTTAATGTGTGATGGCTAACTTTTTTTCTCACAAAAGTCCAGTGTGTAACAGCCTTTGTGTTTGCAGTTTTCTTCTTCAATTATTAATGTAATTCACTACGAGTAATTATTCTGCTGCCATTTGTTCAGGCACAGACTATTCTACTTATTCTACTAAGATTTAACTCTGCATTTTATGAAATAATTAAGGAAATATGCTAATGTATCTAAATGAATAAAACGTTATAAGGATCTGCAGTCATACTTCATTTGCAAAATGCTAACCATGCTCCAAGCTTGCATTTATTGATTGCAATGTTAGCATTTTTAGGTGAAGCATTCCTTTAAAGTGCTGAAAGCTACTTTAAAGAGTAATTAGCCTAATTGGCTACACTGCCTTGTATAAGTATTCAAACCCCCCCCCCCACCCCCACCCCCCATTTGGGTCACAGTTTGGAGTGGAATTGTCTTAGTTTGGGATTTTTAACATTTGATTTAAACAATATGGTTTCAGTTTGAATATATAAAATATATTATTTATTATCATTGTCACGTTTTTTGCTTGCATACTGTTATGTATTCATCCCCCAGGTCTACCCCCTTAGTATAACACCACCTTAAGGGTTAAAAAGTTACTTTTTTCCCCTGGTTACACAATTTCAATATTATGGGCTATTTTGTACAGATTTGTGACATATAATTAAAAACAACAAGTCAATTTCAGTCCCAGGTTGTGTCTTTGTGATCTTCCTTGACCAACACTAGAGACCATCTAGTAACTTGCTTTATGTCTATCTCCTACTGCTCTTTTTTCTCACCTCGGTGGAGAGGTGTGTCGTTCTTGCCAGAGGCGAGCTGGAGAAACAAAAGGAGAGTGGATTGTGCCAGACTTCTCTCTAGATGGGGCAGATCGACATCACTTCTGCTCCCGTTTTTCACACCAGCAGATCTGGGCAGTCAACATCGACCCCAAAGGCTCAGGCCAGGCAGTTTGATTGGTTATTTTTCCCTATGTGGTGCAATCTCAAAATAAGATGTAGAGCTGAAATAAAAACCAATAGCTACCTCATTTTTCCCCTTTCATTAAAAATTTAAACTTTGTCCAAGCAACTAAGAAATAACTTCCAATAAATTAATGTGCTCACTTAAAAATATATTTTATTTTGCTTTTCACAGCCACAGGCAGGCTGCTTAAAAGACATAGTGTTTTTTTTTTTATTTATTATTATTATTATTTTTTTTACAGTGCTAGTGTTTTTATACAATATAATATAATATTTAATTTAATTCATTCAGAATGTAGTCATTAATCACCCAGTTTTCACAGTAGGCACATTTTATTGATTTAGTTTGGAGTTGGTTCCTTATTTAGATCCAAAGTGACGTTATTGTGGCTTAATTATGCTTGACATCATGTTTATACACCCAAACATACCTCCTGCTGGATAACAGACATGCTGCAAATGATGAAGGGCGCTCAACTGTGACCTTTCTCAACCGTGAAGAAGTGGGCTGGGGTTTTTTCTTCCATTTTTAGCAAATGCAATATGAATGCAAAGGTCCACATGAAAAACAAGAACAACAACAACAACTAGGGACGTGTGTAGAGAAGGGTTATGGAGGGCACTGAGAGTGAACACTCCTGTAATATCTGCTATTGCTTTGCTCCATATTGCTCCAGGTTGTTCATTTGAAGTAGAAGCTCTTACTATAGGTTTAAAATTGGGCAGTTGTAAAGAATAAATAAATAAATAAAAACAACCAACTGTAAATCATTTCAATTAAGTCCATGAAAGGAGTCTAAACTGTTTTAAGAAAAAGTATATACAGTGGTGCTTGAAAGTTTGTGAACCCATTAGAATTTTCTATACTGTATATCTACATAAATATGTCCTAGAACATCAGCAGATTTTCAACCCAATTAAACCTAACCAACCCACCAACATGCCAGAGTTGAAGCTGTTCTGTACTGAGGAATGGGCTAAAATTCCTCCAAGCCGATGTGCAGGACTGAACAACAGTTACCGGAAACCTTTAGTTGCAGTTATTGCTGCACAAGGGAGTCACACCAGATACTGAAGGCAAATGTTCACATACTTTTGCCACTCACATATGTAACATTGGATCATTTTCCTCAGTAAGTAAATGACTAAGTATAATATTTTCTCTCATTTGTTTAATTGGGTACTCTTTATCTACTTTTAGGACTTGTGTGAAAATCTGATGATGTTTTAAGTCATATTTATGCAGATATATACTTGTAGAAAATTCTACAGGGTTCACAAACTATCAAGCACCACTGTACACACAATGGCCCCTTTAATGGAAAAACCTGTAAACTTCATTCATGAAATTATTAAATCAACAGCACAATGCATACAATTATGCAGTTACAGGTCAAGAGCTACAGTTACAGTAATGCTCACATCAAACACCAGAATGGGTGGGAGGTGGGGGT
The DNA here is from genome assembly GCF_023375685.1 of Ictalurus furcatus. Classification (NCBI taxonomy): domain Eukaryota; kingdom Metazoa; phylum Chordata; class Actinopteri; order Siluriformes; family Ictaluridae; genus Ictalurus; species Ictalurus furcatus. Next base: position 20,397,402 of record NC_071262.1, read on the forward strand.
GGGGGGTGAACCACTAAGCAGCTGTTCTGCAGGCGAAAATGCCTTGTTGGTGAGGGATGTCAGAGGAGAATGTCCAGAATTGTTCAATCTGACAGAGAGGCTATACAGTAACTCAAATAATCACTCTTTACAACAGTTGTGAACAGAAAAACATCTCAAGACACACAAAAGGTCAATCCTGATGGGTTATGGTTCCACTCCTGTCGGCCAGGGATAGGAATCTGAAGCAACAGTTTGCACAGACTCACCAAGACTAGACTAGTCTGTCTGGAGTGATGTAGCTGAGGTTGAGGAACATCACTCAAATTCATATTTGTTCTCAACTAGAGATGTGATCTAGGTAAGGAAATGAATGTATGTCTTATTTCTTTTCAAACCGACAATGCATACCATTTTAAAAATTCTTCTGCGTGCATGCTTTGCCTCAAACGTACAGCATAAACACACAGCACGTGCCACCCGTTTCGAATATAACATTAAGAGGACAGCAGGAGCTGTAATAGCTTTCCTGCCTGTTTCCATGTCCTGCAGCTCGAGACTGTTTAGGCTCCTCTGCGCGCGACAGGCGAATCGATTCTGTTTGAACGACTCCTAAAACGAGTCAGTGAATCGATTCACTAACCACCAAATAAAAAAACCCCGAAAAATTTGGAAAAGTTGTCATTTGTTTATATTTCTGATTTATTTACAGATATTTTCACGATTGCGGTGTCATTTAGCACTTGTAACTTTTAATTTTTAAAATATTTTTTAACACGGAATCTAAGAAAATCTAATAAGGTGTCTTTACTGAAAATGGCTTTAACAGGGTTGATGGTTATTTTTTTTAAGCATTAGCAAATACCCAAAATATGGTTAGCTATCATCCATGCTGTTGTAACGAGGACATTACAGACATCCTAATGATTTACTTTTTTATTTTTATTTTTTTATTAATTGGATAACTGTTATGTACTTTCAAAGTGACCTTGTCAGTTAATATCACAAGATCATTAAACAAAACAAAACAATGAAACACAATGTGAGAAGGTATTTTATTCTTCTCAAGATCTTCAGGAAATTAAAATATTGAAATTTCCCATTGAACATGTGACTTGTGGAATATTCCAAATTTTTTATACTGTAGGGGTGAAAATGTCAATTTTTCATAAAAAATATATGGGTGACTCATGGAAAAGGATGGTGATGTCGCACATTAGCTAATACAGTCCCCCCTCCTAGACCCCTCCCCCCATAATTATTTAGTAATAATTATTATATGTCAAGGTAAAGTGCAGTTATATAAACTGTGATTTATAGGTTTTATTAATGTTTGAAGTTATTTATCTGAAACATTCCTTGATATAATGGGAATTGTATTGATTTTAATGGAACTGTAATGGTCCCTGTGGGTCTTTATAGTTGCCTTCTATTGGTTGCATGTTACGTCTAGTGGATACCATTATGGTTATCCAATAATGATAATGGTTTTAATGGTTTTAATTTGTAGTGAAAACCATTAGAATTTCTGTGATGGTTTCTATTGTTTATTTCAGCAGGGATGGATATTGGATAATGAACAAAATAGCTTCCAAACAAAGTGTAATAAATAGTTAACAGAGTGCAGTTCCTTTGCTGGAGCACAAAACATAACAAAACAAAACAAAAAAACACCAATTTCTGAACAACTCTGTGTGGTGAATCAAACGAATCAAAACTAGATTCAGCTCAAGAATTGAATCAGTAAAGTGAATCACTATAGTAATGCCGCCGCTGATCTGCTCTTCACCACATCGCTGTTTGGTCGGGGAGGAGAGTGCTTCCTTCGGTCTTTTTCTTTTTTTTTCTTCTTCTGTGAACCTTGGATAAAGTGAAAATTTGACTCGCAAACCGATTTGAATCATATTGGGGACTCATTGAGCCCGCGATTGCAATCTTTTAAGCTCGGAATGGATTTTGTCTCATTTAGAAAAGTGGTTTATTAAGTGTTTAGTGTCAGGGTTTTGGACCCCGTGTTGTTTTCTCGCACTCAGTTTCTTCATTCACTGCTTTGCACCGGTGGGCATCCAGGCATGGGCATGCATGCAGGTACAGGTACGGCGTTTTTGCTCTGCCTTGTGCTGAATTTCTTCAGCATTCATGCTTTTTCCAGAGAGAGCTCGAGCTTCTGCAGGATCCTCCGCAGCTCGAACCGGGGCGCGCGCAGAGAAGGACACAACGAGTACCGACTCCGGGTGGAAGGAGATCCTGAAACATATCAGCCTGGAAGCACTTATAGAGGTGAGGGAACAACAGTAAATAATGTCGATTTATTCCAGGTTGCACTTATCACTGACATTAATCTGAGTTGGAGTTTGTAAAAGCGCACGTGCTGCCCGCATTGGACTGTCTCCAAAATACCCAAACTCTCCTCTACACGGTCCATCACACTGTGTTTGTTAAGAAGACTGCTTAAAAATGTCTTGTGTAGGTTTTTTCGTCCTGTTATATTTCTTTTGCAACATGCACTGCCAATATGCATTGGTTTTTGCAACATGCATTAGACTGTCTGAAGAAAAAAAAATACATTCATGCATATTTTCCTAATACAGAAGAAAAACCTGTGTGTGAATGGCACGTATTATTAACCAGCTTGGAGGTTTTGTATGAAGCGTGTCTGCGCTTGTATTTATTTTGAGATGGTTCAGCTTCACAAGGGGAAAAAACAAAGAAAAAAAAAAGCACACAAAGACTTCTGAGACACTTGAACTTGCATTGACTGGTCTGGCAGTTTGCAACTTGCCCTGACACACACTCAGAGATCTGACCTGCTGTTTGGCTAAATGCTGCTGTGTCTTGACCTATTTCTCTCTCTGTCTTTTCATATCTGCCTCTCCAGTGAGTTTATACGCCTCCAGTCCGTCTTACTTCCGAGGTTTCACTCTGATTGCTCTGAAGGAAGGGAGAGAAGGAAGCAGCCTTGATGATTATGCTGGCAATTTCGAGGTGAGCAGAGTACTCCCATGTCCTCTTTTTACCACCCTGACCTGTGAAAACCAAGCATGACATTTTTTCTCAGAGTGAAGTTTTGTCTTGATGATGACAACATAGACAAAATGTGTGTTTCATCATTCTGCACCCTTATCCGTGATTCCAAATCAAAACAAAACAAAAGAGGAATGTTTTCATGGGAATCATTTGGAATTTTACAGCTCAACCCACAGTTTTTACTCCGTTTATAAACGTCATTGTTTGGAATGGCTCGAGCTTTGTGAGTTCCTGCGAGTGTGTTGGATTTCAACACAAGTTCAAATCTCTGCAACTGTAAAAAGCAGGACAAATAGGTTAGTCAGGGCTAATTGAACACAAATGAAGCAATTGGAAAGATCTGAAAGCAAGATAAGGTCACACGGATGTGAAATGATCCGAAAACAATTATAACTGCAGGTTGGCAGCTTGAAAAATGAATTACTGTGAGTGAAAGCGCACAAAAGCAGAGCTACAGTGGCTATGAATATGATTTTCAACACTCGCCTTGGTAGACAGATAGACAGATGCATATTTATGCCCCTGAACATCTGGGGCTTGTCCCAAATGCTAGTGTTGGAGAAAATAGCTTGTAGAAGAATTTGTTCTAACAAGTTATGCTTAAAAACCCACAGAAACACAGACCTTATCACTGCTGCATCTTTTGTCTTTTTTGAGATCCTTTCCATCATCATTAACTTATCCGGCTGACATTAATATTTCAGCTGCTTCACTTTTCCTCAATCTGAACGGTCACTGCACTGTTTAAAATGCTTGAGCATATTTGCAACATTATGCTTGCACTAATTACACAGGTACTACTGTAACCAAGTATATTATTAGGTATATTATTAGGTATAGTATTAGGTATATAGTTCTGTTTAATTGTATTGATCCTAATTCTTTTTTTGCAATTCTTATATTTATACTTTTGCTGTCTTGTATGTTGCTGTAACACATTTGATCTCCTGAGATCAACAAAGTTGTACTGTACATTAAGGTACAGCCATGGTCTTTAATTAGGTCTAAATATGTACATTAAATGAGTTCACAAATCCACTTTCCCATGTGAAAGGGAAAGACATTCATGTATTCATTCTTCTCCAGCGTCTATCCCAGGGAATATTGGGCACGAGGTGGGAATATACCCCACACTCATTCACACCTAGGGGTGATTTAGTCTAGCCAGTCTACCTAACTTTCAGGGAGGTGGAAAGATACCGGAGAACCCGGAGTAGCTTAGGATCGACCTGGGGACTCGCAACACTACACACTATGCCACCGTGCCACCTTGGAAGATACATACTAAAGATAAAAAGTCATATGCTTAAGTGAACTGTTCCACTGACAAGGAATGTTAAAGTTGAGGTCTTTTTTTTTCTTAGCGTGAAAGAATCGTATGGGCTAGTGAACAAATGTGTGACCGAGACAGGTCATTCAAAAAGAGAACATCATAGCTTAGTGGATGGGTAGATAGATAGATAGATAGATAGATACTTCATTGATTCTGATGGATATTGTAGTGTTACAATAGTGGTAAAAGACAAACATTAACAGAGAAACATCTGTCCTAGTCGGTGCTTGAACCAATAACCATCCTAGGACCCCATGAAGAAACCTTTTGTAAGAGGGTATATGTGAGATTTTTTAACAGATGATTCTTTATTTCATAACAAATTCATCGTTAACACTGTGAATGGCTCAGTATTACCATTCAGTTGCATTGCATTATGGGAATCTCTTGCCTGACAATACCACACTGTACAAACACTTATAAATAAAATCTTATCAAGACATCATGTCAGAACTTGTCTCATGAGCCAGACCTCAAGCTTTTGCATGAGAGTCTGATGTTTTGTTAATAAACATGACAAAGAGCTGTACTTTTAGAGAAAGAGACATTTCGAATAAATTCGACAATAAGTGTTATGAAAAACACTGGAAAGAAATGAAGTTTTCTTTCTTTTATTCAATCCACTTGTGTCAGTCACGAAACCTGAAAGAGTTGACAAGCTCATTGTGTCAAAATTTGTTTCCCTGTTGGAAACAACAAGCACAGAAGTGTCAAGCTCTAATCATGAGAATGGGCAGAGCATCTGAGGCTGAATCTGTGTTAAAATGGATTCTATGCTTTCTAACTTTGGCATATTTGGAAAAACCAAACAAAACCGATGTTCTAGTGAGAACATGAACTAGCAAGTTCATGAATTGCAAGTCAGAGTTGAACTCTATTCCTACTCTAATCTAAGAATGCTGTATCTTAAGAAATGGTGCCGATTATGATGCTATGATATTTATGAGAAACCGGGCCCTAAATGTCGCAATACTGTATGATAAATTGTGGCTAGCTTCCTTCCTGAGTTCGGCTTCTTCTCTGTCTCGTCTCCTGGAATGTGTCTCATTCACAATGCAAAGTGCCTTTTGGAGATAGTGTTCGAGTGCAAACAGTGCCTCGCCTCAGCAGATGGCTTTCTGAAGCCACTACTTAAGAAGATGCAGATGTTAGATATTCACATGAGGCACATGGTTGATGGTGAGAAAGTGGGACGTTGTTTAGAAACTTGTGAGAGTTGATGTCGAATCTTTCTCTGATTGGGTTTATTCCAGAGACAAGTGGCACACATTAACCCAGATACAGACACAGTTTTTGTTGTGCCATCAATATTTAACTGATTGCATATGCAAAATCGTTGCATTTAAAATTTGAGTGTTCTTATAGTATCCCTGAGTATTCCTCTCTGATCTGAATGAATTATTTTTCCTAAAAAATTCATTTGTTGCTTTATATCTTGTGCATATGATATTGCATTATTGTTAAGGCAAGCTTTAAACTGCTTCTTGTTATATAGTAAAATATCTGCTAATACACATCTGTGAACTGTGAAACTCTGACACACAGGAGGATAAAGTAGTTTCTCACACATGAATGGGTTTTTCTATGCTATTGAAGTGTGTTTCTCTGCATAAAAGGATCCCAGCAGAGCAGTTAGGTAGTCTCTAAAAGCTTCAGAGTGCAGTGGAAATGGGTTGTTTCAATGTATCTTAATAGCAAGATTGAGATGACATGAGAACACACAGAAATTCTCATTTTTTTAAAAGCTGATTTGCATCTTGGTGGTGCCATGGCCTGGTTGTTCTTAACAAATGTCACAGACATTTAGCATACGGAATAGACACACTTGGTGGCTGTGAATATGGGGTGCTTGAATATTCAGGGGCTGGGCAATTAGCTGAGTGCATACTCATGTAGTTCGAGCTTTCGTTCATAATAACTTGCACTTGCTCATAGTGCATTTTCACCCTTAGCGTCTTAGGTCATTTTGACACTTGTTAAACACTTCTTTTTGGATTTCTTTGCTCCATTCTATCCCTAATTTGGTCTTGGGCATTTACCACCCAGGAGCCAGCTCTCCCATTTCATACACCAGCTAACAACCAGGAAAGGTGAAAGCAAGCACGTGCTAACTCAGGCACTGAAGCTAGCCAACTGCGTCTTTTCAAACTGCTTCTCGCGCTGCGACACAGGGCAACGCAGCACACACAGAGGAAACAGCTATCCACCGTCTTCCATGTACATGAGCTAACTGATGCCTATTGTTGGCTAGTGTTGCTGTGATTGACAAGAGAGAGAGTATGCCATTCCCACCCAGAGAGACCTCTCTTGGACTCCCGGCTATGGATGGCTGTGGCATTGCCAGGATTTGAACTCGCAATCTCTGGAGGATAGGGTGAACACTTTTCTGTGTTTTCTTCCACACTCAGAGCCAGTTTCCTTGAGAGTTTTGGTACATTTGGTGAAGTGTGAAAGCTGCTTCTGAGCATGTGAGTGGTCCAGAGGAATCCTGGTCCTCTTGAAAATGGTGCTCTGGGGTTTGCTTCAGCTGAACCGTGGTGCGGTCTGCATCAGTTGTGGAAACTCTGCACTCTTCAGGACCACATGTTGAGTACCATGATTGGTTCAACCTTTTCAGGAATGTGGGAACTTTTTTCTAGAGCTCTGTTATTTTTTCTGGACCACAATTAAAATTTTTTTTTAAGGAACTCACGGAAATTTTCCGCAAAACGTTAATGAACTTTTTGTAGAACTTAAGAAATTTCTTTGGACCAGGGTGTAAAAAGTGACTTTTTAATCTGGTCGGTGGAATGCAATGAACAAAGTTTTTTCTGTTGGCTCTTGGTTCTGGATGGTTCTGTTTTAAAATAATGTGTCTGAATTTAATACACAACATACAAGGCCAGGGTTTCTGATTAAAAAGCTTAGCATGAATATGTAATAACACACTTAGGGACATGCTGTTATAGGAAAATAATCAACAGTGGGTAGGTATGATGTTGCCTGTTGTGAAGTGTAGTTACTGTTACCACCCTGAAGTTTCCTATAACAGCACATCCTGAAATGTTTTATTCCTCTTATACTCCAGTAATTTACAGACAGTTTTATTTTTTACTAATTAAAGTTTGACACATGTCTGTTTGCAGTTACTTTGTTGGAGAACGTTCACAAAACTGGTTAGTTCCTGTTACCACTAACGTTATAGCAGCTATAAACAGTCACTCCCTCACCACCCTTCCTTTTTTTCTATGTTGTGAAGTAAATAAGACAAAAATGCAGTCTGTTGTGTTACCAAGAAACTGGTAAGTGCTAACACCTCTGCCCGAGTGGCTGTTATAGAACAGGAATCAACACCTTCTGACCTTATTTCAGCTTTGGTATAAGTTCAGATGTGCTTAGCAGATACATTATTATTTTTAATGAAGTTCATCCAGCATGTTAATAGTTTCTAAGAAATAAGTATTCTGTTAAAGCCCAGTGTTTTTGTGGAACTAAATGGTGGAACACACTCACACTTTATAACTACTGGCCAGCTTTAAGAGATCAGGACATTGTGTTTTGCTTCTTCTTCCAAATCCGTATTTTCTCGATAGAACCGCACATTGCAAAACTTTATTCCTCCAGAACTCCAGGGAGACGATTTCTCTGCTTGACCTCATCCTGAGTTGTTTGTAGAGCAAGTCTGTTTACCATGCTTTGCTTAAAAAAATGTCAAAATACAGCGCTTATCAGCTCTAAAACGTACACAAGCATGGAGTCTGAGTTTAATTACATTTAAATAAATTGCCTACTGTTTCTCTGAGTGAGCCCATTGAGGCTAAAGCAATAAACTAAACATCTTGCCATTAATTTATTCCATTTGTTTTAAGCGGTAAGAACTCAATGCCTTTTTCGAAAGCCGAAGCTTCTGCCAGTCCCTCTAGGAGACATGTGTGTTTACTTTGGTCACGGCATCTGCACGAGTGTTTGCGTGCATGCTGAGAGAGGAGCGAGAGCCAAGCACGGTCACATGGCCATGCCAAGAGCCACAATTAAAACAAACACACTTCCCTCCTCCTGTTCCCCTGCGAGTGCCGTTATGACAACTACTTAGAGTCTTGCTTTTTTTTTTTCTCAGGAAATGGATCGCAGCTCTGCCACTCCACGTCACGAGCTTTAAAACAGACCGAAAAATCCTGCAGCAGGATTAAGAAAAAAGCAGGATAACATTGCATAGGATGCTTCAGCCACATCAGGAGAGGAGGGGCACTGCTCAGGGAGTGTCTGTAAAATACATAACTAAATATTCCACTTTTGCCCAAAAGTATCGGAAGTCGGATCATCACGTTTATTGGATTTGCTTGTTAAAGTTTTTTTTTGTGAAAAGATCTGCCAAACCATGGTTTTCCACAAACCTTTTCTGGAACCTAGAAAGTTTTTATCTAGAAGTCAAGGCAGTAATAGGATATAAATATTGGACTCTGAATCAATTTATTGGATTTACTTTTAACAGTTTATTATAAAAGTATCCATCAAAATGTGCTTTTTCATTAACCAGTTTTAGGATGCTCAGGACTTTTTCAGGATCTCAAGGCACATCTCAGCTGAATATTGACCCATAATCGATTCTGATCTGAGCAAATAACCAGTGTTTGCATTGGATTTGCTTTTAATGATCATGAAAAAGTATGCATAGAAATGAGTAAAAAAGTGCACTTAAAGACAAATAAAAGTAGTAATCTTTCTTCCACAGGAATTTTTTTTTTTCAGGAGCTTCAGTCTTCAGGTTTCCACTTATAAAAAATCTTATTTGGGCCAAAAATAAGTAAATATAAAAGATGTTATATGTCTCAAAAATGTCGAAAGTAACTGCAGAACCTTCCCAATGAAAACAACGGAGACGTTTAAAAGAAAGCAAATATATATAAAAAAGGAAAAATTATAACTGGAAAAAAACAGGCTTGGTATGGATGAGTGACAAATTAAAGCAAAAAACAGTACCTCTGTTATAATGAGGGGGTGTTTATTAATTTTTACCGACATGGTTTGGGTCTGTTTGCCTCCTTAGAGAGGTATTGTTGCAAAATCAATGATGGAACTATTCTATCCTGATGGGTGTGGTCTCTTCCAGGAGGACTCAGAGGCGGCTCACTCTAATGAGGATGAAAATGATGAAAATGAGTTCCTGAAAATGTTCCAGAGTTTCTTAAAAACGTTTGTGAGTTCTGAAAGTTTGTGAGTCCTAGAAATAGGATTCTGAGTTAAAAAAAATTGTTTCTGAGTTTCAGAGAAGTGCTTGAGTGTTCAAAAAAATGTCCTGAGTTCCTGAAAAAAGTTTCTGAGATCCACAGAAAGTTCTTGAGTTCTAGAGAATGTCCAAAGTTCTTGAGTTGCTTTAATGTCCATGCATTCATAAAAATGTTCCTGAGTTCCTGAAAAAAAGATTGTGTGGTCCAGAAAAAAGCTCTTGAGTTCTAGAAAAAAGTCCCCGAGTTCCTGAAAAATATCCTGAGTTCCTAAAAATAGTTTCTGAGGTTCAGAGATATTTCCTTTTTTCCATTTTAGTAATAAACCTTGATTTGATTAAAAAGTGCCCGAGTTCATGAAAATGGTAACGAGTTCTGAGGACCAGAGAAAGTTCCCAAGTTACTTAAAAGTTTCTGAGTTCCTGAAAACTGTTCCTGAAGTCCAGATAAGTTTTCTGACTGCCTGATAAAGTTCCTAATTTCAAGGGGAAAAAGTTCTAGAAAAGTCCACCAGAGTTCCTGAAAAAAAAAAGCTCATAAGAAAGTTCTTAAAAGGTTCCTGAAAAGGTTCAAGCAGTGAAAATGTGCCTTTTGTTGCCAAATATTTTACATCTTAAGCCACACATCATTTTGCATAATGGTCACAGTTCCTGCAGTGTGCTACAAAGCAAAATGGTAACTAATTCAGGAACTATTCAGAAGAGTTCATCAAAAGTCTACACACCTTCGATGTAAAGGTGCTGAGTGACTCTGTTCTCAAGTCACTGTGCTTTAAAGATGTGTTGAGTAACCAAATGGTACTGTTAGGTTTTCAAGCCTGAACTTCTCGGTTTGTCTCTTTCCTCAGTCTGTGGGAAGCAGGGAGGTTATTGTGAGGTCAGAGCATATGGTGGGCATTCAGAGGGCACTGAGGCCAACAGCTGCTTTTTGCTCCTCATGTCTGAAGTGTGTAGACGAATCAGCCATTACTGAGGCTCTTGGGAAAACTAAACATGGCTGCACTTCCTCTCTCAGGGCAGGGGAAAAGTTTAAAGGTCTTTTGTGTGAGTGAGGTAAAGCAGGTCGATACAGTACAGCACTCGAGTTAATGAGTAACCCTACATTCACACTAGCAAGTGATAAATCGCTCATGTCGCTTGTACGGTAGTTTGTCTCTTGTGGGTATGGATTGAGCGCTACTGTTATGAGCGCATCTGTCCAGCTTTGATGAGAAACTGTCATGGCCAAAAGGTAGCCTACAGCACACAATTTACTACAGTATACAATTTTCTTTAAAATGTTCTAAACTTGAATTGTAACATTTTAATAAAGTGAAAACAGTGTGAAAAATCAGTTGTTATCTGCCAGGCGTATTTATATTAGATATTAGCAGCACAAGCTTACTATACAATCTACACACTAGTGTACACCAGTGATCTTTGCTATTTTCTTTAAAGCTTTATTTTACTCTGTAGTGTCTCTGTACACATTTATTGAGAGCTTGTATATGACAGGATAAGATTCAAATCCAGTTTGTATTCCTAAAGCAGTACATAGGAACTAAAAGAGGGTAGGAAATAAAGTTGTGAGAGGGGAATGAGAATATACCAGGTGTGCTGTCCCGAATCATTCAATCCAGTTGTTTAGCTTTGTTGCTTTACTTAGAAAATTAATGATCCTCCCTTTGCTGTTATAAAAACTCAGCTTGTCATGTTAATGAAGACTGGAAAACCTACTGACTGTTACCCTCTGGAGACTCCTTTCATAAAAGTTAAATAAGCATCTTCTTACAGAAAATCTTTCCTTAAATAACATCTTGTTTATTTCTTCGTTTATCTCTATTCTTGGATTATGTCGATCATTCACCGTACAAGTCTCTGTGAATGAGCTGTTACTATAGAATACAGTGTCTAAAGTATTAGAATGAGCATATCAATATAAAGTAATGATTTCTATTACAGCCGGCGCTAAACGATTCAACACTTTCGGACAAATCAGAATGAAGAAGTTAGCAGCACCGCAGCAAAAGAGGAGCTTAATATTAAGTGTTGCTGTAAATTTTATTTTGTTTTCCACTGACGTAAAAAAAATTATTTAGCAGTCCCATATAAAAATATCCAGATATTCCAAATATCACTTTCCAAATAAATAATTTTATTGCGATTTCTGTTTTGGTCGCATTACTGGTTTTACTGACCTTCAAAAGTAATTCTTTCCAAGTTATAAACCTTTTGGCGCTTCTTAACTGTACACACTTTGGCTACATTTGTGCAACAATGTGGTATTCTCAGATTAGCTTTTGTTTGCTTTTACCTGATTGAATTCCTGGCTTCGGACGTGTTAACTGCAAGGTGATAATGTGCAGAAATGACTGTGTTGTTTATCGATGTGGTGCAAATCTGAACCGAAAACACCCGATTGCATCTAATCAGCAGGTAGATGAAAAACAAAAAAAAAATGCCTGCAGGTGTAAATGAAGCCTTGCACTTCTGGGTTATTTTCAGGGATTATCTGAAGATAACTGCAGGCATTACCGTGCTGAAATCATGCCTTAAATATCAGAGAAATTATTAATAATCATACTGTATATAAGCACTTGAACTGATCTAATGTCTTTATTGAAGAAAGTAACAGCAATGTTATTGTTTTTGTAATAAAATTATGCAAAAAAGCGATTTATTAATACGTTTGCACGCCAAGACAGTTTGCAATCCAGTGTGCATCTGGTTTCGGTTAATGTTTGAAAATGATAATGGAAGGGAGTGTGAATGGGAATTGTAGTTTATCTGTGATTATTATGTACATTCAGAGCACTGAGCATACAGTATGCAGTAGGGTTATGCAATATGACACTGTAATATCGATATCACGAGATATCGCAGTGAAAAAATTCTTAAATATTTTTTGTAACAGTTGTAATGAAGGCATCTGATTTAATGTAAAAGCAATGTATTATATTGCTGCAGATACTTTCGGTGTCCCAGATGCTAATACAGTCACTGTGCTCTATTGAGGCACTCTATGATCAAATCCTAACACCGGCTTCAAGGTTCATATGATTTTTAAGGTCTTCAGCGAGCTCACAGATTAGTTCCCTGTTACCATGAAGGATTTCTGTCATCTTAACCTTAAGATTCTGATATGCACCATGTTACTACACATTTCTAGAAAATTTGTAACCTAATACATCTTTAGGTATTAATATTATTATTTTAAATAAAGACTTGTGACAGATGGGATGCTTCTGTACCATAGTGTATTGGTATATATTATTTTTTAAAACATTTTGACTAACAGTTTATTTGCAAACATCTAATAAGTTCTTTGAAAAGGTTCCATCAAACACCTTAAGGCTGCTTTCACATTAGGGCTTTTTTGCCAACATGCATTTTTACGTCTAATGCTGTGTGAAGCCGCTGTAAAGCAGGCAGTACCCGGTCACTTAGAGGAAAAAAAAATACTGCACCTGCAAAAGTTAAACATTTCAGATACAGTGCCCTCCACTAATATTGGCACCCTTGGTAAATATGAGCAAAGAAGGCTGTGAAAAATTGTCTTTATTGTTTAACCTTTTGATCTGTTGTTAAAAAAATTAATAACAATTCTCTGCTCTCATGGATATCAAACAATTGCAAAGAAAACACAGGTTTATGAAAAACAAATTTTTGTTAAAATTACGTGTGCAACAATTATTGGCACCCTTTTAGTCAAAACCTTGTGCTACCTCCCTTTGCCAAGATAACAGCTTTTTCTGAATGGTCAGTAAACCATTTTTGTGATACTCAAGTACGTGCTTAACTTCCCGCATTTTGGAGCTTTTAACTGTTCGATAAACTCAGATATGCAGATTATGACTTGACTTGACCAGACGTCTGAAAAAACGTTATTTCACATTCTGCTCAATGTTGTCCTTCAAGCATTATGCAAATTAAAGGCTATGAAAAAGGTATTAAATGTATCTATGTGGACTATGCTATACATTTTGCAAAGGATTTAAAACAGAAATATTAACATTTTATTTTGAAAACAAAAAAACAAACAACTGATTGTCTACAAGCTTTAAAGCAGAAGCTAAATCACTATATTAAAAATCCTAAAAAAAGAAAAACAAAAGCACAAACTAAGTGTAAACTGGTAAGAGGTTAAATGTTCTGCAGACACACACATTCACTCATTTGATCACAGTAAAATGTTACTTTATTCTGTAAATGTATGACAATTCTTACATTTCTATACAATTACATGTTATAACCCCATTACAGTTACTGCTCTCTGAGTCTTCTCCTATAATGCCTGATGAGGTTGGAGAATACATGGCAAGGGATCTGAGATCATTCCTCCATATAGAATCACTCCAGATCCTTCAAATTTTGAGGTCCATGCTGGTGGACTCTCCTCTTCAGTTCACCCCACAGGTTTTCTATGGGTTTCAAGTCAGGGAGTAGGATGCCCATGGCAGGACCTAGAGTTTGTGGTCAGTAAACTATTTTTGTGTTGATTTTGATGTATGTTTTGGATAATTGTTCTGGTGGAAGATCCAGCCCATTTTAAGCTTTCTGGCAGAGGCAGTCAGGTTTTCATTTCATATCTGTTGATATTTCATAGAGTCCATGATGCTATGTATCCTAACAAAATGTCCAGGTCCTCTGGCAGAAAAACAGCCACAAAACATTAAAGAGCCACCACCATATTTAACCGTGCACATGAGGTACTTTTCCATAAGGCTACCTCTCTGTGTGCGCCAAAACCACCTCTGGTGTTTATTGCCAAAAAGCTCTATCTTGGTTTCATCTGACCATAGAACCCGACCCCATTTGAAGTTCCAGTAGTGTCTGGAAAAAGAGTGTAGAGACTTTTTTCTTGAAACCCTTCCAAACAACTTGTGGTGATATAGTGACTTCATATTGTAGTTTTGGAGACTTTCTGAACCCAAGACACAACTAACTTCTGCAATTCTCCAGCTGCGATTGTTGGACATTTTTTGGTCACTCAAACCATCCTCTTCACAATTGGGACAATTAATATTGGTTGTGAAAAATTGTCTTTATTGTTTAACCTTTTTTATATTTTATTTAAAAAAATTCACAAAGACACTCTTGCTCTCATTGATTTCAAACAATTGTAAGTGAGTTATTTTGAGGGGACAGCAAATTTACACTGTTATACAAGCTGTACACTCACTACTTTACATTGTAGCAAAGTGTCATTTCTTCAGTGTTGTCACATGAAAAGATATAATCAAATATTTACAAAAATGTGAGGGGTGTACTTACTTTTGTGAGATACTGTATTTTTCTCATATGAATTCATAGAGGTGCCAATAATTGTTGCACACCTATATTTAACAAAGATATTTTTTGATATACCTGTGTTGTGTTTGCAATTGTTTGATATCAATGAGAGCAAGAGTATCTTTGTGATTTTTAAAAAAATAAAATATCAAAAGGTTAAACAATAAAGACAATTTTTCACAACCAATATTAATGGAGGGCACTGTAAGTGCAGAGCAGGTGGCAACTGGTGGTTTTTTAAAAATCGTCACTTCACATGTTTCTGTTGTTGAAGAATATATCTGTTATATAGAGAATATATGTTCTGTTATATTTGTTTCATCTGTTGGTCTGGCCTTCTATTTTTAATTCTCAGTCTGTCCTCATAAGTAAGAACATCAAAATCAGGTTACCAAATGACATAGTGTCACGCCAAAAAAGCAGCTAAGCTTCTAAATAGCTAGCTAGACTTCACTGAAAACAGGGAGTGATGGCTGGTCTAGCTAGCTACACCTTTAAATAAATAAACAAAAAAAAAAACACAACTAATCAAACATAACTCTATAATATAATTTATTTACAATATTTACCAATTACACTATACTGGTTGTGTAAAACTGTTGTGAATTTAGTTACTGAACACTATCTGCAGCTCTAAACACAATATTCGTCCGACCGGCGCCGATATTTAAAGTTTAAACTTGAGATGTCAGTCATGTTGGCATTTCAGTGATTGCTAGTTGGTTTCATGGCTCTGCCCCTTTGACAGGACTCCTAGTTATCATATAGAGAAGCTATGTGTCTGAGCAGGATATAAACATCTATGCAAAACTCACCTGCAGACACACTCATTGACTCCCAGTGAAGCCATATGTCTGGGTGGGAAGAAGAAGAAGCCTGTATTTGTCACATATAGGTTACAGTAAAGTGAAATTCTTTTCTTCACATATCCCAGCTTGTTAGGAAGCTGGGGTCAAAGCGCAAGATCCTATAGAAGCCGTGCGTCAGTAGAGTTCTTTGGGGGTGTACTGGAGGGTTCCAAAGGTGAATTACCCTCAGGCTGTGCAGTCCACGGAAAACAGTTTGTATTAAATGACTGAACAGCATGATATTGCAGAGAGATATCTGATATTTCACCAAGAGTGATGAATACAGTATAGACACATTGGTAAATATTAAATTGCTGCATTTTAATGAAATTTTACTGGAGGCTGGGCTTCCCATGTAGTCTTAAAGTGTCATGAAACCCCCCTCTTTCAGCTCAAGTCCACCTCACAATATTTTTGAAAATTGCAACTTAAATGGGCGTGGCAAGGCAGGGGAGGAAGACGGGGGTGAGCATGCCGACTCTCACTAAAAATCAGGGGTCACGTGTGAGGAATTGTAAGATTTTTATAGCTGGCAAAGTCCAAAGAAATACATTGACAACCGTCTGCTTTTTCCCTTTAAAAGTAACTAAATGTACATATACAGTTATTATAATTACTATTACATGTATATACAGTATCTCACAAAAGTGAGTACACCCCTCACATTTTTGTAAATATTTGATTATATCTTTTCATGTGACAACACTGAAGAAATGACACTTTGCTACAATGTAAAGTAGTGAGTTTACAGCTTGTGTAACAGTGTAAATTTGCTGTCCCCTCAAAATAACCCAACACACAGCCATTAATGTCTAAACCGCTGGCAACAAAAGTGAGTACACCCCTAAGTGAAAATGTCCAAATTGGGCCCAAATAGCCATTTTCCCTCCCCGGTGTCATGTGACTTGTTAGTGTTACAAGGTCTCAGGTGTGAATGGGGAGCAGGTGTGTTAAATTTGGTGTCATCGCTCTCACACTCCCTCATACTGGTCACTGGAAGTTCAACATGGCACCTCATGGCAAAGATCTCTCTGAGGATCTGAAAAAAAGAATTGTTGCTCTACATATGGATGGCCTAGGCTAAAAGAAGATTGCCAAGATCCTGCCACTGAGCTGCAGCACGGTGGCCAAGACCATGCAGCGGTTTAACAGGACAGGTTCCACTCAGAACAGGCCTCGCCATGGTCGACCAAAGAAGTTGAGTGCCCATGCTCAGCGTCATATCCAGAGGTTGTCTTTGGGAAATAGACGTATGAGTGCTGCCAGCATTGCTGCAGAGGTTGAAGGGGTGGGGGGTCAGCCTGTCAGTGCTCAGACCATACGCCGCACACTGCATCAAATTGGTCTGCATGGCTGTCATCCCAGAAGGAAGCCTCTTCTAAAGATGATGCACAAGAAAGCCCACAAACAGTTTGCTGAAGACAAGCAGACTAAGGACATGGATTACTGGAACCATGTCCTGTGGTCTGATGAGACCAAGATAAACTTATTTGGTTCAGATGGTGTCAAGCGTGTGTGGCGGCAACCAGCTGAGGAGTACAAAGACAAGTGTGTCTTGCCTACAGTCAAGCATGGTGGTGGGAGTGTCATGGTCTGGGGCTGCATGAGTGCTGCTGGCACTGGGGAGCTACAGTTCATTGAGGGAACCATGAATGCCAACGTGTACTGTGACATACTGAAGCAGAGCATGATCCCCTCCCTTCGGAGACTGGGCCACAGGGCAGTATTCCAGCATGATAACGACCCCAAACACACCTCCAAGACTGAGGGTGAAGGTGATGGACTGGCCAATCATTTCTCCAGACCTAAAGCCTATTGAGCATCTGTGGGGCATCCTCAAACGGAAGGTAGAGGAGCTCAAGGTCTCTAACATCCACCAGCTCCATGATGTCGTCATGGAGGAGTGGAAGAGGACTCCAGTGGCAACCTGTGAAGCACTGGTGAACTCCATGCCCAAGAGGGTTAAGGCAGTGCTGGAAAATAATGGTGGCCACACAAAATATTGACACTTTTGGCCCAATTTGGACATTTTCACTTAGGGGTGTACTCACTTTTGTTGCCAGCGGTTTAGACATTAATGGCTGTGTGTTGGGTTATTTTGAGGGGACAGCAAATTTACACTGTTATACAAGCTGTACACTCACTACTTTACATTGTAGCAAAGTGTCATTTCTTCAGTGTTGTCACATTAAAAGATATAATCAAATATTTACAAAAATGTGAGGGGTGTACTCACTTTTGTGAGCTACTGTATAAATGGTAACGTTGTCTTTTATGATGTGCGACACAAACACTTCTGTTGATTTTTTATTATCTGACCAGTCAGATTGCAGTTTGGAAATCAAGGAAATCCAACAAGGAGGACTATAAAAAGTCAGTGAGCGAGATTTACTCACCATAGTTAGGTTAAATATTAAAAAATGAATCTTTTTGTTGTTGTTGATAAATTTAGATAGATATGGTTGCTAACTGGTCTGTGGTAGTATGCTGGTGCACTGGGTAGCATCACTAACTCACAGTCTTTTAATCTGGAGAACATTTCAGTTTTTAATCCACGTGCATGCAGAAATTATTTTATGGCGTATGGGACTAAACTTTGCTAAAGTATATCTCTGTCCTACAGATCATAGATAAAGAAGACTCTCAGTTCATGACCAACTGCCCACCTGCCGTCACAGAGAGCATTCCCCGGAGACGCACACGGATCCAGGTGTTCTGGACAGCGCCCCCTTCAGGCAGTGGCTGCGTGATACTCAAGTACGTGCTCAATTTCTCGCATTTTGGAGCTTTTAACTGTGATCGATAGACTCAGATCTGCAGATTATGACGTGACCTAACCAGATTTCTGAGGTGATGCACCTGATTTCAAGTGTAATTTGGCTGCATTCTGCGTGAAAACCTTGCATGTTCTGTAGGGCTGCAACTAACGATTATTTCGATAACCGATTAGTCTGTCGATTATTTCTTCGATTAATCGATTAGTTGGATTAAAAGGCCAATTTTTATTTTCTGTATTTCTCTCTCGAAAAAAAACGTTATTTCACATTCTGCTCAATGTTGTCCTTCAAACACTGTGCAAATTGAAGACTATGAAAAAGGTATTAAATGTATCTATGTGGGCTATGCTATATATGAATAATCCTGCTATACAGGATTTTTTTTTAATATTAGCATTATATTTTGAACGGATTGTTTTTTGTTTGGGGTTATCCACAGTGACATCACAGACCCAACTAATCGATGATGAAATTTGTTGTTGATTATTTAATTTATTGATTAGTTGCAGCCCTAATGTTAAGTATGCAATTGGTTTACAAGCCTTTTGGAACTCTGCAAAAAAAATGGAAAAGAAATGGAAAGTGCAGTTAATGAAATATTCTGTAATATACATATATATATATATACACACACACACATTTTTTTCTATAATTTTTTTCAGTGTCTTTATTTAGTAAGACCTTCATTTATAAATACATTATTTTTTTCTACCGGACCTCTTCCTTTTCCTTATCCTGAGCCTTTGGCAGCTCTGTGGTTGACCATTGGTTATTTGTAGCTGATGTTAAACTGCAATTTGTGTTTCATGCAGAGGGCATTTAATGAAATGAACTATAATTTCATGTGCACCGTGAGTGTATTTTGTGGTCTCCTGATGTGCGTACATGTAGCCCTCAGTATGGGCTGATGGATGGTTGAAGGGAAGTACATGAGTGCTAGATTATTATATTTCAATATGTGTAATAAAACAGAAGAAAACCACAGATGAATGCTCTAAATGTGGAGAATTGATGAAAGTAAATGCACAATTGAATTAATTACGTGCTCATTTTGGAAAACAAACACATTCAAGAGTGTTTGAGAGAAACCCAGTTAAGACTCATTAGTCCCTTTTATCCTGAAATTAGTAATGCAGATTTCTCGGTGTAAAATTAACCAGAAACAAATGTGTCCTTACTTTCGTGGTTTAAACGTGTTATATCTTCTTAAAGTAGTGACAAATAACAGACTTGCCTTCAGATTTTTCAGAATTCTATTTTACTATATACCCCAAATACACCTCAATGCTATGTAGGAGATATTTTAGTTGGGATGAAGGAAATTGTCTGGGTTACGCATGAAACCCTGTTCCCTGAGAAGGGAATGAGACGTTGCGTTTAGCATAACATTATGGGAAGCACCTCTCCCGCGTGACCGGCATCTGAAGCTTGTGTAAAATCATGCCTATTTATAGGCCTGCCATGATCAGGTGACATGGCAATTAAGCGCGTCACTTGATATAAATACAGCACCTCTGAACTGCGCCATCAGCCTCTATTATCTGAAGCGAAGATGAAATTCAAAGGCCTGCCCTGGTATGACAAAGCTACGCAACATCTCATTCCCTTCTCAAGGAACAGGGTTACATGTGTAACCCAGACGTTCCCTTTCAAACGGAACTTTGACGTTGCATTTAGCATAACACTATGGGAACGAGAATACCCACTCCGTCATACCGAGGGTACGGCCTGTTCAAAAAGACCCAATCCCTTGGGTCACTGCAAGACACTCAAGCCCGGGGTGGAATGAATATCCAGGCTGTAATAATGAATGAATGTGTGTGCCATAGACCACCCTGCAGCAGCACACACAACCTGTAAGGATACCCCTTTGGACAAAGTCTTCGCGGAGGCGACCGCCCTAGTGGAATGAGCCCTTATGCCCAGAGGCGTAGCGAGACCGCGCGCCTCATAAGCAATCGAGATTGCTTCCACTATCCAATTAGAGATGCGCTGCCTTGACACAGCATCACGTCTACTGTCGCCACCAAAGCAGACCAGCAGCTACTCCAACTTATGCCATTGGCCGGAGTGGTGGACGTAAGTACAGAGAGCCCTTACTGGACACAGCAGGTGCATTCTCTCTTTCCGGTGTGGGGAATGGAGGAGGGCAGAAAGCCTGCAACACCACAGGGTGGGCAGCCGATGTAGGCACCTTAGGAATATAATCCGGCATAGGATACAGGAAGGCCTTGGCTTATCCAGGGGCAAAGTCAAGGCATGAAGGGGCAACAGAGAGAGCTTGTAGATCTCCTACTCGCTTGAGAGATGTCAGGGCCAGCAGAAGAGCTACTCCGGCTTCAGACAGTAGATCCACTCTAAGGGCTCAAATGGGGCACGTGACAGACCTTCAGGACCACTGAAGGTCCCAGGAAGGTATGCGCAGCCTGCAGATGGGCCTCAGCCACCTGACACCTCGCATAAACCTTGAAGTTAGAGGATGTTGCCCCACAGAGGATCCATCAACAGGGGCGTGGCTGGCTTAAATGGTGGCCACGTAAACCCTGATTGTAGAAAGAGCCTACCCCGCTGAGAAATGTTCTTGTAAGAACTCCAGGACTGTAGCTATTGTGCAGTTCACTGGGTCTACAGTGGATCCCTGCAAATGGGAATCTCCCAAGGAGTGCCATCTAGCAGGGATATTATCTCTCAGAACCATATTCGAGCTGGCCAATAAGGTGCTACTAGCAGCAGACATAGACTGTCTTGGCGAACTCTCGCTAGAACTTGTGGGAGCAGAGCGATGGGGGGAACAGCGTACAGATGTGACCTGGGCCACATGTGCACCATGGCGTCCAGCCCTAATTGTGCAGGAGGAGTGAGGGCGAACCACAGCAGGCCATGTGTTGTCTCCCCTGAGGCGAACACATGCAGTCCCGCTTGGCCAAACCTCGCTATATGGACTCCACCACTTGTGGATGTTGCCACCAATTGCTGGGCCTCAGCCCCTGCCTCAACAGGATGTCTGCCCCCATATTCCCAGAATGTACATTGCACTCACTGACAAACTTTCCTTCTGCCCAGAGAAGAATTAGTTGCACCTGCCTGAACAGGGGACACGGACGTAATCCTCCCTGGTGGTCAATATATGAGACCACCAGTGTGTTGTCTGTAAACACATGGTGATCTCTCAATTGAGGAAGAAGGAATTTCAGTACTAGAAATATGGCCCACATTTCTAGGCAATTTATATGCTGCTCCAGATGAGGGCCGCACCAGCGACCGTGAGCTGGACAGCTGTCTAAGACCGCGCTCCAGCCCGTGAGGGAGGTGTCTGTCATTACTGTCTTGCGCTAAGGAGACACCCCTAGAGTGTGACCCAAGGCTAGAAACCGGGGACACTCAAATACTCAGAGCACGTAGGCATCGCCGCGTGACACTGATTATTCTCGGAGCTTTCGTCCTTGGATGAAACCCCCAACTTCTCAGCCACCACTGAACGGTCTCCTGTGTAGTAGGCCCATAAGCGCCAATAGTCTCCCAAGATCCAGCTTTATCTTGCTCAGTGTTGATAGGATTGACCCTACACATGTTGGGTATAGAAACGCCCTCATCGTAGTAGAATCCTTATAACCCCTAGAAAAGTTGTCCACTGCACTGGGGAAAGCATACTTTTCTGAGGTTCACCCTGAGCCCCAAGCTCTTCATGTGGGCGAGAACAACATCTCGATGTTGAACCGCCGGTTCCCTGGATCGTGCTAGAATTAACGAGTCGTTCAGGTAGTTTAGTACACGGATGCCCTGGAGTCACAATGGAGCCAGAGTCACATCCATGCACTTTGTGAAGGTGTGAGGGGATAAAGATAGTGATATTTATATGTGGAAATATGCACCTTTTAGATCTATCGTCACAAACCAGTCCTCAAACTGAATTTGTGGAACGATAAGTTTGGGCGTCAGCATCTTGAACCTGTATGTCTGAAGAGTACAGTTCAGATGACGCAGATCTAAAATTGACCGCATACTCCTATTTTTTGAGGACTGTAAAAACCTCCCTCCCTCAGGGAGCGGGGTACATGTTCTATGGTCCCTTTGTCCAAGAGGGATCTTACTTCCTGCACTAACGTCGGGCTCTGGTCTGTGCTGACTACTCTGAACCGGGTGGATCGAGCTATAAACTGGACCCGGTAACCCTTTTCTACGGTAGACAGAACCCATGGAGACACATTTGGCAGTAGTTTCCACGCTGCCAGATGGTCTTTTAGTGACGTTAACTATGCCACATTCTATTGGAGGGAAAGCATCAGATTTTCGTTGCCCTGAGACAGCTCGCTGACCAGAGAACTCTGAAAACTTGGGGACTGCCTTGGCTAGGGGAGGCCCTACAGTATCACTGGGGGCTACCTGCCCTAACAACCTCATGTCCCCTGATACGTCCCTCCACGGCCCCTCAGGACCGCTCTTCTTTGCCTGCTGGCCTTTATGACCATTCTCAGATCAGGCCTAGTAGCAGGCCGCGGCTGTGGCCGCCCGTTTCCCCTGGCTGTTTGCGGGGATTGGCGGGCTGCCATACTCGCCTTCTGGGTCTCCCTCGCACTAGTGCTGGCCCGGGCTCCAATTCTGGCTCCAATCCTGGATGCCCGGGTGAGCTCGAGACAACAGGGAAGGAACTGGCTGAATGCCGCCATATGTCGAGCTCACTCAGCAGGTCTGCTTGGTAGGCTAACTTTGTCCACAGTAAACAATGTCACGGTTGTCAACATCCGAAGAGCATGCGCTCGTGCACGTAGCTCGTGCATGCGTGCGCCCCCTCATCGCTCCGAGCGCGCTGCCGGAAATGGAGGTCGTGAAATTCGCGCATCTCACTCTGGTTGCAAGGCTATTTGGCGCGTCATCAAACATGTCATTGTTCGGTCAAATTTATTTGGCCTTTTCACTTATTTTGGTTGCCGAACATTCGGTGCATCCCTAGTATATACATATCTATATTTCACTTCAGTGTAATCATTTTCTGCAGTTCTACAAACCGCAAATACACTGTCTTCTTTAATAACGTACGTAAGAAGGTGCAGTTTTAGTTTTAGAAAGTTCTAATTTGCAGAACCTTCTGTTCCAGATGTCTGTTTTAACGCTTCTACAGCTTCCTTTTATACAATCCCTTCATCCTTTCATGCTCATATTCATTCATGTAGCTGTCACATAGCAAGCCGTCAGATTAAACCTGAAGAAAAGACGTCTCTGCCAACAAAATTCTGTGTGCCTGGATAACGAGAGGAATTTCAATCTCGTTAAGTATGCATGTATACATTTTCACACCACCTACCCATTTGAGACATGCACTCTCACTGTTTGTGCATGTGTGTGCGTGTGAGTGTGTGTGTATGTGTAAATTCACATCCCTGCCTCTCTTTTCTCTCGGTCTCACACACTCACACTCTTTTGACCGATTAGCAAATAAGCCAGGTGAGTCCAGCCTTAATGAGATCACACACACACACACAATCTCACTCTCTCTGTCTCTCTCCCAATCTCGCTCTCACTCTCCAAAATCTCAATAGGAAGCTGAAGAGCGTTGGTGATCATGATTACAGCTTAACACTTAGAAGGAGTGCATGAGCGCACACTGATGCCCGGACAATGAAAATCCTCCATCATGGACATTTACATTATAAGAGCCTTGTCCTCATTCCCCCCCACACAGCCTACACACCTTTCTCATCTCGTCCCCCCCCACTTCCTCTGTACTGAATATAATGAGCAGCCTTATCCCTACTCAGCCTCAGCCAGGCCGCTGTCACATTACTCTCCGAGTGTGAATAGGAAATATTTCTCGTCTCGATATCTCTCCTGTTTCTGTCCTAGCCCATCGCCGTGTATGGTTTTATTCTGGATCCCTCCGAAACATCTGCTGTGGCAGTCAGAAACATCTGCTGTGCTAAGACTTCCGTCACTCCGGCGTGGTGCAGTTCTGGGCGTCGGGCCAGTCGAAAGGCCATGAAACGTGCCTGGCAGCGCCACGCAGCTATTAAATATAGGTCCAATTACTTTTGGGAGATGGCCAAGACTTCTCCAGAGTCAATCTGTCAGTAACGGATGCATTTTACAGTAGTGGAGAAAGATGCGTTTTAGGAGGGATTTTTTTTTTATCGCTACCGTTTGGACACAGTGATGTTGTGGGCCTTAAATCTTCCTTGCGGTGTGCTTGTGGAATTGTTTTATTCAAATTGCCTTTGTATTTCATGGCCTACTTTTCAATTCAGTTTTATTTGTATAGAGCGTTTAACAATGAACATTGTCACAAAGCAGTTTTACAGAAATATATGAATTCAGGATATGAATTTTAAATGCATAAATTTATCACTAATGAGCAAGCCAAATGCTACGGTGGCAAGGAAAAACTCCCTGAGATGATATGAGGAAGAAACCTTGAGAGGAACCAAACTCAAAAGGGAACCCATCCTCATCTGGGTGACAGTAGATAATAATGAGTCTTTATTGGTCACATATACAGTAGAGCACAGTGAAATTGTTTTCTTTGCATGCCCCAGCCTGTGAGGAAGCTGGGGTCAGAGCGCAGGGTCAGCCATGATACGGCACCCCTGGAGCAGAGAGGGTTAAGGGCCTTGCTCAAGGGCCCAACAGTGGCAGCTTGGCAGTTCTGGGGCTTGAACCCCCCGATCTTCCGATCAATAACTCAGAGCCTTAACCGCTAAGCCACCACTGTGTAATTATAGTGCAATTATAAATAATTCCCTTCTATAACTGTGTAACTCATAGTTTTAACATGAAGTCTATTTTGTTGAACTTGTCAACTGTTCAATAATGGAGACTTAAGTGCAAAAGCATTCGTGGCAATTGCACTCCTAAGCCATTATAGCAACACTGTTCGTCTCAATTTCAGCCCAAAGCCATCTTCATGATTTTGAAGTGGTACCATCCACAGTAATCTCATGTATCTCACATGGTACACCTGACATTAAGTAAATATATTTCCTCTCAACTGAAATTAGTCAGAAAAGAACATGACAGGAAAAATCATTGCGAATGTTACATTCACTGCAGAAACTATAGTTAACAGTAAGAAACTAATTTTAAGCCTTTAAGAGCCTGTTGCCAACATACATATGAAGCCAAATAACAAGGGTGAAACTAATAACAGCATATATTATATATACACTGACCCTTCCTCTTTAAAATCCAGAAAGCATGGTAGCATTGAGATTATCATAAAATTGCAGTACACCTATCACTTTAGTCACTCATACCGGTAGCATTCTTTCTAACAGTTTTAAATGTAAATAAAAATTCAACCCAGAGAATAACTGATTGAGGAAACACCACCTTAAGCTCCACTGGGCAAAAACTGAGCTTCTCGTCATCCCTGCCTGCCCCTCAATCAACCACAACCTAACTGTACAGCTCAGCTCAACCACACTCAAGCCAGGAACCTTGGGGTAACTTTTGATGACAGCTTGACCTTCACAGGACACATTTCAACAACTGCACTGTAGGTTCACTCTGTGTAACATCAAGGAAATCAGACCCTATCACATCGAACAGGCTACGCAACTACTAGTCCAAGCTCTTGTCATCTCAAAACTGGACTACTGCAACACACTACTCTCGGGCCTCCCAGCCAGCTCCATCAAACCCCTTCAGATGATTCAGAATGCAGCAACATGCCTCGTCTTCAACCAGCCCAAAAGAACCCATGTCACACCCCTCTTCATCTCCCTCCACTGGCTTCATGTAGCCGCCCACATCAAATTCAAGGCCTTGATGCTCACGTACAAGACCTTGTCTGGAACAGCACCCCCCTACCTCAACATTCTCCTTGAGGCTTACGTTCCCTTGTGCAACCTGTGATTGATTAATGACCGATGCTTAGTAGTGCCTACTCAGCGAGGCATAAAGTCCCTTTCCAGAACCTTCACACTAACCGTCCCTCAGTGGCGGAATGAACTTCCAACCTCAATCCCGACCGCGGAATCTGTCACTATCTTCAAAAAATGGCTAAAGACCCACCTCTTAGCACTTGAGCACTTAACTAACCCCTAAAATGTCAACCCCCACATTATTTAAGAAAAAAAAAAAAACTTACTCTGGCTCTTACACCTTTACTCTGCGCACTTTGCTTCTCTAGAACGCAATTAAAATTTTGTATTGTAGCACTACTTGTATTGTTCTCCGCTTGATATATCGCTTTGCTTGTATTTCCTCATTTGTAAGTCGCTTTGGATTAAAGCGTCTGCTAAATGAATAAATGGAAATGTAAATGTAAAAAAATCCACAAAGGCCAGACAGTGTCAATATTAAAGTGTCAATCTTAGCATAACTTGTTAACAGTAGAGGACAGTACTTTTGCTTTGCAAAAGCAGCTGCATGCAAATTCTTCATCATAAGTGGCAAGAAAGAGGAAGTTAATTCATGCACAAAGATGGCCACAAAAGTGAATTCCAATACTCATAAACTAAACTAGAGGCAGACGTCAAAAACAGATTATTAAAAAATATAAAACATGGCTTTAAATAGAAGCCAAAGGTGCCAAAAACTACAGTATAGACATAGGATCATTAAGTCATAGGATCATTAATAACGCCTGCCTGGAAACTATGTTTTTTCTAACTTTTGCCCAGCAGAAATTCCAATTCCCTGAAAGGGAAAGGACGCAGGATGTGAACGACAAGCATTTGTATCTGATAGAGGTTACTTTGACTTCTTACCGAATTTATCTAGGTGAACTTTGACCTGTGAATTTATGAGAAGGTGGGACTTTGTTAAAAAAATTGTTATTTTTTGTTAAAAAATTGAGCAATAAAATGCTTATTATTGTGTTGCGTCTCAGCGCATTTGTATCTCACTGTCTTTTTTCTTGTCCCTGACATATGCTTATGTAAGGGGACAGTGGGGTCAGTTGTATATGCAATGCCAAATGTAAAAGTGTTAATATTTTTTCCGCCATTTTTTTTTTTTTTTTTTTTTTAACATTTTAGGATATTCTGATGCATTAGACAGTGATTTATGTAAAATAACAGATTTTAACTTTTAAGATTCAGTGTAAAGTTTAAATATAAATCTACAGTAAATGTTAAATGTAAATATTACAGGTAAATGCTAAATATCAAGCTCAATGTTAGTGCAAAATATTAAATATGTTAAATATAAATGTTAAATCTAAATAGAAATGTTACAGTTTTTTATTTATTTTTACAATTGTTAGGGCCCATTCCTCAATACCTAAGTCATGTTTTCAAAACTTTTGACACAGTGAGCACAACAGCAGTCTATGTGGGCTAAACTGTGGATCATTTTTCATTGCTGTGGCACAAAATGTGTTCAGTGACCACAACTTTCAAATGACATTAGTTCTCTACTGACTTAAACACAACCATCAGCAAAACTCTAAGCATGTACAGGCCAATTTGCACATGTTTACATACTCTTTTCAAAACTGTTAAATTTAAGTTCAAAACCCAACACAAAACTGAATAAGATTTGCTAAATTTCTACAATAATACCGTATTAAAATATATTCCAAATCTAAAAAAAGAAGTACTATCAAAACGATTAGGCCAACCACAGCTGATTCCCATTGTAGCTGAACACCTACCGAGGTGTTACTCTTTCAGATTCATTACCATCTATACAAAAGGGGACATTTTAGGAATAATTTTAGTGGCTAACAGAGGACGAAGACTGGCTGGGAGAGGGAGAGAAGTATGTATGCATGGTGAAAGAAGACTGAGAGGAAGATCAAGAGCTGTAGTCTCAGGTGAGATTAAGGCTATTATATTTGATCATGTAATAAATCATGGTCTATCAATGAGAGAGGCTGGTCAGGTAAGATGTGCATTCTGCAAGGGCGTGTGACTGAACTTAACATTTCAGAAGTACATTGAGCAAAGCCTCCAAACCCACTCATGTGTAATTGTTTTTGTAATTCTGCTTAGGACCCAACGTTTACCTCCCACAGGTCGGAGAGGTAGGATTTTCACTGATGCGCAGGAAACTGCAGTCGTTGAAATGGTCATCAAAAACAATGGCATAAAACTTATTGAAGCACATTGTGTCATGTCACAGTTGTATCGGGAGATAGATGAAATGTTTTGATATTTTTAGTGCATTTTGGAAGTGAAATTAACTTGTGTGCCAAGCTGAAAGTTGGTTATGAAAACTGTGTGAAGAGTTTTGACAAAGTGGCCTAAGTATTGAGAAATGGGTCCTAGCGATTGTAAAAAACTGTAATTATGTTAAATATAAAGAAAGAAATATCAAGAAACAACACCCATGGACTACCTTTTTATACCCGCAAAGGGGTCAAAAATGTTACTACATTTGATATTGACAACTAGGAAGTTGAGTGTAAAAAATATATAAACTGGGAATTTGAAACTGTTATTGTAAGGAAACACTGAAAACAATGGCTGAAGTATATATAAACTATGAGTTTATACATTTATGTATGGCAATATATGTAAATATTATACAGCTACAACTGGTCATTTTGATAATCAATCAATCTATCATCCTAATATATTGGATTTTTCCCTGATTAATACAAAACAATTTTTTTAAGCATTTCAATGAACTAATACTGTTACAGAACTTCTAACTAGGCTTAATTATATAAAAGGTTACTAACTACAATACTACTTGATGACTCTAAAAATTTTCTGTGTTAAGAAAATTGAACAAGGTAGCAAGCTGAAAGCTTTATTCTGATTGCTGCTGTAACAACACACTCCCCCCATGCTGTTTTATTACTAAAGTAAGTTAATTCATTCAGATAGCTTTGTTACTTGTGATGAGGTGAAGTGACGTAGTGCATGCCACAGTCATTAGCAATTATTTTTCTTATAGAATTTTATTGATTTTGTTGATAACTTCTTGTAGCCTTAAAATAATATGACCTTTTTATGGATGGTTTTGTTACAGTTTATTGTATAATGTTACTTATAAATGTTACAAAAGATTTTGAAATGATTTCCAAAGCTTTCCATAGGATTGGGAGGGAATTTATGTAAAATGTCTCCTGGTTTTCAGACTGGTATGATATCATGTTCAGTCACTTTGAAGCATAAATTGTCTGAAATTTAAACAAGAGACAAACAGGAAGCTTCGGCTTCCAAATTTCCCAAATTTGAAACACAACCTGCACAGCATAAGGTAAATTTGCCTGTGGTGATTATACTGGCAGTATGAAATATCTGTGATTTTTTCATAGTGGATTTGAAGTGCAACCTTGTAAAGCTGCCCTGGGAAAGAGAAGATATTGTCTTCTCCGTGGTTTAGTTCTAACTACAAAGTAAGATGAAGTACCTTTATCTTCTCAGGGTCTCCAGGAGAATGTGACCTTTTTGTTTTTCAGAAGTTGTGGAAAGTCTAATAGTTGTACTGTAAGTCAAGGTGACTTTATGTGGTAAAATCTCAGACATTTCTGAGACGCTTCATTAGTTCATGTCTGGTGTGATCCTTCTTAGCACCCACACCACCTGCAATGTAGTTTCTGATTTGAAAGAGAATAAATCTAATTCAAATCTATTTGCAGTTCTCAGTGGTTACCGTGTATTTGCTCTCAGATACATAATTTTCATAGAAAAATGTAGCTTGTAGGTCAAAACACTTACAGATGTACATCATAAATTCATTAGATAGTCCACCAGGTATGTGAAATCTCAGACCCATGTTTTGGTTGCTGGGAAACCAAACATACTAGACCAAAAAGTGGTATCTAACATATTATTATTCATTAATACAGTGTACTGATGCAGAGTATAGGAAAAGAAAGACAATCTAGTGTATCATGCTTGCAACAAAAAATACATTGGCAAATATTTTAGCTACAGTCCGTGGTTTTCTGTCCTTGGGTCTTACATAAAAGACTCTGGTAGGAGTGGAAACTGACGTGGTCTTCTGTTTTGGTAGCCCATCTAACTCAAATAACCACTCTTTACAACAATGCTTTTTTTGTGGGAAAACTACTTGAGCTGATCAAACTGTAATTGCGTGAAATTGTTTTGCATGGTCTTTGATGATTGTTGGTAAATGAGACTGCGGTAATTGAAAAATTGACCTGTATCTGCTTTATATATTGCACTGCTGCCACATGATTGGTTTAAAAAAATAAAATAAAAAATTTATAAATCAGCAATGTGGCATTAATGATACAGTGAAGTAGTGAATAATTTGCATTTTTAAAGCTGTGCAAAACATTTTGCGTGTTTGCAATTTGGCTGAAATGTGTGGCACGTTGCAGGATTGTGATTTTTGTTTGATTTTTTTTGTACAGATGCCTGAAAATGTTAAAAAATATTTTTCTCAAGCTTTGAAATGTATTTAATTTTGTATTAATGACCACATAATACACGGATTTCCATTGAAAGGGAACCTTGTATCATTTTTTAGAAAACAACAACAAAGCATTTAACATATTTTTGTTTTGTTTTATTTTTTCTTGTGTTTTTTTCTTTCCTGTCAGCAGTGGGAAATATGCAGTTTTGACAGCATTGTCTGTAATTTTAACACTTTTTAAAAACAAATCTGTAGTTTTCAGAATTGAATATATTGTATGATGGAAAATGTCAAAATTTCACCATGTGACGGGGTTTACAAGGCTGACACACAAATGAAAAACTGAATATGCAAATAGCTACAGTGACGGCATGAAATTAACCTAAAGCATAAAATATTAGTTAAAGCCACGCTGGTTTTTGTGAGTCCTTGTAGTCTAGTCATTGAATAACTATTTCAACTCACTCCACATTTCTGCTAACGGGGCACACAAAACATTTTAAAATTGAACACCTCACTTCATTCTTGATATTTGGAGTGTAATCGGAGAATGATGCTAATCCAGATTAAATCCCTGTGATAGTCATGTGATTAAAAGCAAATTTGAAACCTAAAACAAATGAACACAACGTACACGGACCATTACACGGAATAAATTTTGATTATCGATTTCAAACTTGCTGAAAAAAAAAGAAAATCTGTAGAATTTTGGGATTTGAGTCAGTTGCTTTACAGATGTGAGCTCTGCTTGTGAAATTGCGGACAAAAGTACAATATTAGAGCCAGATGTGTTAGTTGGATCTACACTCTACAGGAGATGAGAGGAGTTCAAGTTGGCTTGGGTTTGTGTTGAGTGCATGCATTTCTCTCGTACATCAAATAAAAAGCCTTTTTAGCGTGTCAGATTTGACCCTCGGGCCCCCGTTTGGAGAAACCTCCTGTAAGGTGTGATGTGCTGAGCAAGACAGTTTTACGCTAATGTTCTCATAAATTTGCAGTTTCTGCAGTGAGGGACGGTGCTGACGGGGATATCTGCACAGTACAAGTGAAATCACATGGGGGAATGAGAGGAGAAGAAGTTTAAAATAAATAGCCACCTTTATTAAGAAGGCGGTCACATCATTCAGCGTTAAGAAGTAAAGGTGCATGCTGAATACTGAACATGGTGGAGTCAATACA
This sequence comes from Ictalurus furcatus, assembly GCF_023375685.1. Taxonomy (NCBI): domain Eukaryota; kingdom Metazoa; phylum Chordata; class Actinopteri; order Siluriformes; family Ictaluridae; genus Ictalurus; species Ictalurus furcatus. The sequence goes on from NC_071262.1 coordinate 20,429,289, forward strand.
GGAGAAAAGAAGGAGATCAGACATCGACTGGCTTGTGCACCAATGCCACACAGGCAGATTGAATCGGTTAGCATACTTGAGAAGAAATTGCTGAATTAAATATGATGTAAAAATAACCACCATTGTTTTGCGGACGTTATATGTAACTATAAATGGGTAAAAAGTATGATGGGTCATACTTTAAGAAAAATAAAATTCAGTAATTGTTGGAAAATTGCTGTGGTATAAGAGGAAGTAAACACTTCAGGATGTGCTGTTATTGTGGTAACCGTAATGCCGCTTTGCATCAGGAATCATGTCACAATGTCGTTGATTATTTTCCTTAAACAACATACTGTATAAGCAAGTGTTTTGTTCTTTTCAAAATGCCATGCACTACCATTGGCAACACCATGACTCATAAGGCTGGTACTTGTCCATTTAGTTTTACCGACGATTTCTCTTCATTTGCATACGAGAATACTTTTTTGTGTGTGAATGTTAAACGAAGTTAAATCAGCTGAGATGAAATCAAAAATGAGCGTGCGCTAATGGTTGAGTGCATTTCCAGTATTTTTCAGTACAACTACTACCATTTGTGTGAGTTAAGCCTTGGGTGAGTGTGTGTGTGGGGCAGGGTAGTGCAAATGGACAGCTCTCCACAGTATCAGTGTGTTATATCAATTGGCAGCTCCACCGGAACTCAGTAAGGCTTCATTAACATGCGGTGGACATGCTGGAGGTGTGGCGAGGAGGTGTGTGATCCCGTTTCGCTTTAAACTCCTGGGAACCGCTGTTGAAAAGGATCAGGCGATTTCACAGAGTTCTTTTAAACTCTGGGTTGTTCAGCAGTCTGCAAGTGTCAGAATGCTCATATTTGTAAGAGGCTCAGAGAAGGTGAACCTTGTTGTGAAAATGGACCTAAAATTGTCTGTTAAACTCTTCTTTAGTAGTGGACAAGACAAGGGAAAAGTAGGTTAAGGATGCATTTCTGATGATAGCTAACAAATGGGCAGGGTGAAGGCTTGAACATGCTTCCCCGCATCTTCACAAATTGATGCTCATGCTACATCACAGTACAGCTGAACACTCATAAGAAAGCCATCCTTCTAACCACCGTCTTCCATATATATGTGCTCACAGTGGCTCATGATTGGCTAGTATCACACTGATTGACAGGGGGAAGAGTAACACCAGATAGTCACACAGTGTTCACACAGTGTTCCAGGGATAGGCTCTGACCCTGAACAGAATAAAGGTGTTACTGAGAATGAATTAAGTATTTTCCCAAAAACAAACAAATTTCCCAAATTACAGACTGACTACAGTATAAATTCTATGTAAAATTCTACCTAGACACCGCCTAAGCAGGTACTGAGATGTACAGAGGCCACACCTCCTACAAAGGTACTGACAGATGCAGAGGCCATGCCTCCTTCACTCAGAGGCCACACCTCCTGAACAGATAGTGACAGGTACAGTGGCCACACCTCATTAAATAAAAGGCATAGGCCACACCTCCTGCACAGTACTGACAGTCACAGAGGCCACACCTCCTACTTTGGAAGGGCCGAACCTCCTTCACTGAAAGGCACAGAGGCCACTCCCCCTACACGGGTACTGAAAGGCACAGAGGGAATACCTCCTTCAGTGAGACTGAAAGGCACAGAGGCTACATAGGTACTGTCAGATTCAGAGGCCATGCCACTACACTGAGACCGGGAGAAGAAACCATGACGCATAGTGCCAAGAGAGATTCAGTTGATGTTTCATTAATAATTAAAAAAATGGGCATGTGCCAAATGGAGTTCAGAGATACAGAGACATCTGCATTGGCTCAGTCCAAATTTCCTCCAAACCTTTCTTTTTCTTTTTACCAATAAAAATAAATCTGTGCAACTGTATAATTAATTATGCTCCCAATGAACTAATCTCCAATTGGCAAGTTATGGCACGACTATTTAATTAGTAAAGAGTAACACTTAGTGATACTTAAGCAGCACGTTCCTAAACCCCAGGGTGCACTTTACAAAATATATATAAACACCAAAAAGTAACTCATTTCATAAGAAGCCATTTGGGACACGGAGGTCGGCGGGGACTTGGCATTTCTAGACAGGGGAGGTACTGTCTGTGGTGATAGCTTTGGGAAAAGAGAAGCGCTTTCACTTGGGTTTTGGTCGCCATTAATCTGAGATAAGGCACAGACATTGATCAGTCTCTAGTGTTTCTGCAGTTATTTATCAGATGTCATTCCAGTATGGAAAAAAATCTCATGCATTTCATGTGCTGAAGTAATGTGTGATCATGTGAGAAAACAAAAGGGTGCATTCACCATCTCATTTCAACCGGAAATTGCAAGTAAATTCCAAGTAAATGTGTGACACTTAAGAACTCAAATGTGTACATTTCACATATGAGTCATGTGATTATTACTATAATTATTATTATTACTTGTGTTGCTTTATTGTAAGTGTTTTCTAAGATGAGTCAGTTGTGACTTCTAGCTTTATAGTTGTCTGTTTAAACCAAGAAAAACAGCATGAATGTTCTCGATGCTTCAGCAAGCATCTGTTCTCAGAACGGAGGCGTTTTGTCTCAGATAAATCTGGAGTAATATGTGAAAGCAGTATAACCTTTTTTACTCTTTCTTTACAGGGCGAGCGTGGTACAGAGGAAGATAATATCCTTCCAGGATGAGGGCTCTCTCACCAGGAGGCTGTGCGAGAAAGGTAATTACAAAAGTGCGCCTCAGCTTTGCAACTAGAACCTTATAATTACATTTTTTTCTTTGGACAATTCAGTGTAATTTTCCTGGCCCATTGTACCATGTGTGTGCATCTCGTGCAGACTGGCGTGGGGGTGTGTATGTGCACATGTGCTCGGCTGTGTGAGACCTCGTGTCAGCCTGGTCTGTAACTAATCTACAGCTCTTGTTCTGCAGATCGTCTCAGAACCACAGAGAAGCCTCTGCAGGAGTGCTGTGCGTGTGGAACAGCCAAGTACCGCCTCACCTTCTATGGGAACTGGAGTGAGAAAGTGCATCCCAAAGATTATCCCCGTGAGTGTTTCATACACGCTTGCAGCGTGATTTTTCGTACATTTTGCACAATGTCATTGATGTCAAATAGTAGCATCTGCTTTCTAAGAACTATCTAGCTTAATATAGATATATTAGAGTGCAGACGTATGCACGCCCATGGAACTAAATGAAGATGTTAAAAAAAATTTAATTATAGTTGACTTTTATATCTTAAGGTATTAGGTATGAAAAGAGTCAAGGTTCAAAAGTTTGTGTTTTCCATTCTAAATGTGATAAATTATTTTTAATATCCTCTATCCCTATAATCTGTATATCCGGTATCGGAAAATTATCTTTACCAAACCCTAGTTACCAAATTCAATATGAGCACCATCAGTGGCGTACAAAACATATAGTATGCTGCAACCTATCCACATCAATGCTTTCAATAGCAGCTTTGATTCTTCCCTTAATATAATCATTGTCTCTCAACAGAGTGTTGTACACACATCTTTGACAACATCTGAAGGAAAGAAATCACAGGGTGCGATGATGAATAATCTAGGTGGCCGTGTGAAGACGAGAAAACTTGTCAAAACTTGGTTTTCGGCAAAAAAAAAACATAATGTGTTTCTCTGTACAATGGGACAATCCTAGCATTTCTACACGTCCTGATTGACTTTTTATATTGGATGAAGTTCAAAAACAATTTTCAGACGCCTTGTAGTTATATTAGTTTAGATCCTCTTGGTTGTGGTCAGGAGACTTATCAACCAAAGACTCAGAAAGCAAAATTTTCAAAAATTTTTTAGATTTGTTTTAGATTGTAGTCTTGTTGCAGGACACACCCACATTTTATTATTGTTTTACATATTTCAAAAGTTAATGTTTTATATATATTGTACAAATAGACATAAAGTTTCATTTTTCCCATTAAAAACTGTGGGAGGCACAAACTTTTGCCCTCAACTGTAATAATGTAGACTTACATTATTGATGAAGTATCCTGCATTTGTTAATTTTACTTTTGAGTTCAATAAAATTAACTATAACTTGATAGTTAAAATCAACTATGAATTGATTTTAAGATAAACTGTATGTAATTATATATTGATACAGGTAAATAGGACTGTTATATATTTTGAGTAATTTTATAGTACAAAAAATGTATAATCAGAATGAAATAACCAATTTGTCTTATGAGAAAAAAACCATTATTGTGCACTAATTATTAAAAGGCAAACATTAGGCATGAAACTTTCTCTACACATTTTAAATGCATGAATATATTAAAGAACTATTAATGAAATATGAATAATTTTATGCTGCCATAGAATGAAGTAACAGTGCTATGAGTTTGTAATGTAAACATGTTACTTTCCTAAGCAGAGAAAATCATCTTATTGTTTTGTTTTTTTTTGTTATTAATCCACTCACAACATTTCTTAACCAATATTTAGTTTGAGTTAACTTTTCCTAGGATGTATTTGAAAATCATCCATCTTCAACTCTTTGTGCAGGAATAATTCCTAATGACATACATGCTAATGACTAGCTATGCTGTGATGTTTAACAAATTAGTAAAAGAAAAACAGAACACTATAGTATGTTTAAGGACCATAAAATAATTCAATATGGAACACCAAACACATTCAATGTGCGGTGTTGTGTTGATAAAAGGAACAATAAAAGGACCATTTGTAAAATGGTCAGATTGCTAATAATTAGCAAACATACTTGAAAATTGATGTTATGCACGTTTGTTTGTGATTGTAGTATCAAAGCAGACCTTACAGCTATGGTGAAGAGTACTAAATCTTCCCATTTTCAGCATCAAACTGAATATTTGGGGGGAAAAAGTCTCAATAGTAGGTGCTTTGTTGTTAACTTTACTAGCTAACTAGCTGCCAACTAGCTAGCATGAAAAGGGGAGTGTATCTATGTTCCCCAGACTTATATGGCACATAATGAACACATGGTGATTTAAAGCTGAAATTAGGCTTCAGTATTAGTGAAAGCTGGGACATGTTCAAACTTAACATTTTGTTCTTTTTGTGAATGTTTACTGTGTTTATAGGCTACAGTATGGCATTTCTTCAGTTTTGTGTATACGTTTCACTATTGTTCATGCATGGAGTTGAACCGTATGAAGGTAGACTAACAGCTATTTTTAGAGCAGCACAAATGATGGTTCAGGGTGTCCAACCTAGTTCATTTTCAAGTTCATACCTTTCATAAATTTCAAGTGAGAATGACGGATGGATTTTAAATTTATGTATGTTGTTATACATTTAAATTAGTCTTTGGTGTTTAAGTTAATAGGGCCCTGGGAAAATGAGTTCTGACTACATAAAACCTCTGGTAACGTTTACTCAGTGTATGTTAACAGAATATTGAACTGGGGAACATAGGACCCTGGGAAATGGCCCTAAGAATTCTAACTAGCTTGCAGAAAAACAAAGTTACATGTAGATATAGCAGGCTATTAAAGCTATGTAGCATCTTGAAGTATTTTCCTGTTGCTTTTCATAATTCTGTGCATCTTCGTGTGCTATTTTAAAGCTGTTTTTTTAGAAGCAAGTATTATAGAAGCAACGTTAAAGACACAACATTATTTGTCTCCCATTTTATCGTAACAGCTCCAGAGCATAAAATGGCTTATTCCTGTGTTCACTAGTAAACAGTGAGCTAATGTGTAATCAAATAATAGCTCATCTCATAATTATGCCTCCCGTATGGGTGATTATGAAGAGAGGAATTGGGAGTTCTGCCTCCCTCCTAGTCATTACAGATATGTGTGTGTGTGTGTGTGTGTGTGTGTGTGTGTGTGTGTGAAAGCATACGGGCAGTTGTTTGCTGAGGGACAACAACAAAAGAAAAGGAAACAGTTGAGAGAGGAGAAATCCTGTAGAGAGAACAGGACCACTGACCTGGATGTTAGAGATCATTTTGAAGAATCATTATGTAATGCTGGATATAATCAATATAATCATTTAGGTTGTGTGTGTGTGTGTGAGTCTGCTGTTCTTGCATATGGACTATCAATTAGTAAAATAATAGCAGCCCTGTTTATTCTAATATTTGTGTGTGTGTGTGTGTGTGTGTTTCATTATGGGGAAATATTCTTAACAAGCTTCATCATTATGAGGGGTGTGATATCGTAAACATTTATATTAATGCACTTGGTCTGATACTTTATGGTTTCTGTAGTAACAACTCATTCAGATGGACTTGTTTGATGGATGGATTTGAAAAAATCCATAGTTGATATGGAGATGTGTTCTTTTAGGTGTTTATGGAAGGAGTCTCCAACGTTAGTTCTTTGTAACAGTCCACAACATTAAATGTAACAATAAATGGATAAAAAGTACTTTAATGTGTAATATTTTTGGATTAAACACATTCTGGGACATGCAGTTATAGGAAAACAATCTACTTTATGGTGATATCAGTAACTCCGCTTTGCTTTGGGGTGCATGTCACAAGCATGTCGTTGATTATTTTCCCTTAAGAGCATGACCCTAAGTGCTATATTCCTTACTTAGCGATATATATTAAAACATTAAAATAAAGATATCATATTTTTAAAGAACAATAATACCAGCTGAAAATCAGGTAAACAATTTTTTACACCTGGTCTTTTTATGATTCTTGCATATCCCAATTTTATATGGTTTAATTACTCAATAATTTAAGCGAAAAAACTTTTTTTCTTTTTCTGAAACTCACTAAAACAGATAGAAGGCATCAAAGGACATCAGAGGAGTAAAATGGGGTAAAACATTACTGCTGAAAAATCCTTGTAAATACAATGCTGTCAAAACGTATTTGCTGATTTCTTCTGTTTGTGTGCATATCTCATACTAAATAGTTTTGGTTCTTCAAAGAAAACATAAAATGATGGCAACCTGAGTAAACACACAATACAGTTTTATTTTTTTTTTTGTTTTATTGAAGCAAAAAAAGTTATCCAACACCTATCAGCAATGTGAAAAACTAATTGCCCTCTTAAACTTAAAATCTGGTTGTGCCACCTTTAGCAGCAATAACTGCAACCAAACACTTCCGATAACTGGAGATCAGACTAGGACTTACTTCTATGTTTTGGATCATTGTCTTGCTGCATAATTGAGTTTCAGCGGACTGAAGAATGGACATTCTCCTTTAGGATTTTCTGGTAGAGAGCAGAATTCATTTTTCCCTCAATTATTGCAAGTTGCCCAGGCCCTGAAGCAGCAAAGCATCCCCACACCATCACACTTCCACCACCATTCTTGGCCATAGTATGATGTTCTTTATGTGGAATTCTGTGTTTGGTTTACGCCAGATGAAATGAGACACCTGTCTTCCAAACAGTTCCACTTTCGACTCACCAATCTACCCAAAAAATCTTCCAAAATGTTTCAGGATCATCAAGGTGTGTTTTGGCAAAATTCAGATGAGCCTTAATGTTCTTCTGGGTTAGCAGTGGTTTTCGCCTCGCTACTCACCCATGGATGCCATTTTTGCCCAGTGTGTTTCTGATAGGGAAGCCATGAACATCATGACCTTTACTGATGCAATAGAGGCCTGTAGTTCCTTTGATGTGGTTCTTGGCTCTTTTGTGACTTCCTGGATGAGTCATTGCTGTACTCTTGGAGGAATTTTGGAAGGTTGGCCACTTCTGGGAAGGTTCACTACTGTGCTGAGTTTTTCCGTTTAGAGATAACGGCTCAACATTTTTTTTTTGGTGTTGACAATTATTGGAAATACATGTTTCTTAGCAAATACAGCAGATGTGCACTTAAAGTATGAAGTCTGGAAAAAAGGATAATGGGTATGAGATGATTCAGGATTTTAGCTTTTATTTCCTAGTATTTACATCTAGATGTGTTAAACAGCATAACACATTTTATACCAGACCACCCAATTTTTATGCAAGCAAAAGTATAGGAACAGATAAGTCTTGAAGTAAATTCAAGTAAAATAACACTTAATATTTGGTTGCATATCCCTTGCTTGCAATAACTGCATCAAGCCTGCAACTCATCACCAAATTGTTGGTTTCTTATTTTGTGTTGCTTTTCCAGGCTTATACTGCAGCCTCTTTCAGTTGTTGTTTGTTTCACGGAGTTTCTCCCTTCAGTCTTATCTTCAGGAGGTGAAATGCAGCTCAATTGGGTTAAATTGGGAATTGAGTCTAAAACCTTCCACTTTTTCCCCAGATAAAGTCCTTTATTGTGTTGGCAGTGCTTTTTGGGTCATTGTCTTGCTGCATGATAAAGTTCCTCCCAATTAATCTGGATGCATTTCTCTGTAAATTGGCAGACAAAATGTTCCTGCAAACGTTTGCATTAATTCTGCTGCTACCATCATGAGTTACATCATCAATAAAGATTAGTGAGCCTGTTCCAGAGGCAGCCGTGCAAGCCCAAGCCATGACACTCCCTCCACCATGTTTCACAGATGAGCTTGTATGTTTTAGATCATGAGCAGATCCTTTCTTTCTCCACACTTTGGCCTTTCCATCACTTTGATAGAGGTTAACCTGAGTTCCAGATCTTTTGTGGCTCATCGCGAATTCCAATCAGGCTTTCCGATTTTTACTGCTGATGAGTGATTTGGATCTTGTGGTACGGCTACTATATTTCTGCTCACTAAGTCTTCTTCAAACGGTGGGTTGTGATCCCTTCACCCCTGCTTTGTGGACTGACTTTTGCTCTCAAAATGTTTGTCATCAGCTGCTGTTGTTTTCCTTGGCTGACCCTTTCAGTGTCTGTTGCTCAGTCCACAAGTGGTTTCCTTCTTGCCTTGGCTATGCCCAATGTTTGTGCAGTGCCTCTAATTTAAACAACAAATGCAGTCTTCAGAGTTGAAACTGAAGGCTAAAACAAAGTGAAGTTGTTCAAAGCTGGGTACAGGACAAACTTGGGTAACAGGTAACACCTGTCAGTCACACGTTCCAATATTTTTGCTTGCCAACATATTGGGTGGTCTGATACAAAATGTGATATGTTCTATGTCGTTTAACACATCTACATATAAATACCAGGAAATAAAAGCTAAAAAAATATATATACCATTGGAGTGATTTGGAGATATGACTTCATCGTATACAGTATATTTTTGAAACAGGACTAAATTAACATTCTGTGAGTATGGGCATCATACGTAAAAGGGTTCAAACAGATTTAAATCACTTCAGGAGGTGAGACGCATATTTGTATACATTTAACACCAGAAAATGCGTTCGGTTAAAACTTCTGACAACATTTGCATAAAATTATAAACTAGGGAGAACACAAAATGCAGTTGAATGTTATGGTATTCGCATATTAACAAGCAATCAGGCTAATGAAAGAAGCTTTTGAATGCATGTGAGTAAAATCTTAATCAGGATACAATCCATATACAGGAGAATAAATGATGTTGTAACGAAGTAAATTACAAAATGCTATTTATATAATATTTGAAAATGAAAAAAAACCCAACACTTTATATAAGTCAGTTAATAATTAAATTTCTTTTAAAGTACACAACACAGCCTGCCAATAAACCGACAGAAGAAGAAGCACAGGGTGTAAAATTCAAAATGCATACAGTATCTTTGTTTGCAGTTTACATGATTGCTTGAATAATCAGGCAACAGCTAAAATCAGATAATGATCATATGATTGCTGTGAATCATTATGATGACCTGAGCTAAGAACAATTTTCCCAAATAGGTCAAACACATTCTAGCAGGTTTCCTAACCAGATATTTTATCCCCTACACTTCTGCAATGTTGATGGCATCCAGCATTATGCACTTCCTGAGTCTGTATTTGTAATCAGATTTTATATGATTATTATTATATTTAAATGTTTTCCGTTTTATTTCAGTATTCAGTTTTTGACAGCATTATGGAATTCGTAAGGAACTTCGATGCAGGTGCTTTTAACTGTTAATCAAATCAAATCCGATTGCTGCATTTCTGATGGTTTATTTTTGTTTCTAACAGGGCGAGCCAATCACTGGTCAGCTCTGATCGGCGCCTCTCACTCCAGGAGTTACGTGCTGTGGGAATACGGAGGATACGCCAGCGAGGGTGTGCGCCAGGTGGCCGAGTTCGGCTCGCCCGTCAAAATGGAGGAGGAGATCCGTCAGAAGGTAAGACATGAATTTTCCTCTGGGTGGTCTTTGCAGATTAGTGTCCATCAGATGCAGGAGAGAATATGTGAGTGTAGGTCATGATTTCCCCAGTGTCCTGCAGGTTCAGACTCGGAGAAAGTCTCACGTTTTGTAGTATGTTTTCAAATGTTTGCAGTATAAAGATGTTCTCAACTCGGTTGTCTTGGTTAAACAAATGGCTATCCACCAAAAATAAATAACAACAGCAACAAGAACAACAACAGCAGCAGCAACAACAACAACAACAGAAATAATAATAAGCATCATCATTCCAACTATTATTATTATTATTATTATTTAAACAAAGTCAAATATGTGAATACATAAATATATATATTTTTATTTTTATAATCAACAAATAAATAAATGCAATTGGTTTGCACATTAAATGGAAGGTTTCATTTCTCTACATATATAAAGAACATTTTTATTTTGTTTTATTTATTTTTTTTTTTTACAATTTTATCAATTATGTTGACTTTTTTGTATTTATGTACCAAATACAGTAAATAGTATAAGTGGTTTAAAAACAATTAAAAAAAAAAAACAAACGATGATAAATGTTTGAATAATAACAAGAAAAATATAAAAAAAAACCAAAAGAAAACAAACAAAAAGGTAAAGAAAACCAAAAAGCATACAAATAGCAAAAAAACCCTTCCCTGTTTATCTTAGTTCCTGAAAGAGAGCGAGCCAGAATGAACAGAGCAGAAATAGAACAGCGGATAGGACGCAGCAGGTGGGTGGGACAAGCATTGTGTTATCAGGCCACGTGAAACTTTGTATGTTAGTAGCAACAGTTTGTACTGAATGCAAGATTTGCTCGGAATCTATCGTATGGCCTGATGTCTTTCCTTTATTCATGTTAAAATCTACTTCAACTAAAAAATATAAATCAGGTGTCAGGGGGTCATAACATCTCAGAGACAATCACAATGCCACTGAGATGTGATCACAGTATGATCAACTAAATGCTAAATTATTTTTCATCATTTGCAGTTTACTGATGTCTTGTGGCAGATTGTTTTGGTCAAGGGGTCATAAGAAAAACAAACAGAATGGTATGAAGAATCAAGAAACACTGCTGGGGTTGATTTCTTTATAGCCCAGACTGTAGATTATTCATGCAGCCTATCAGTGACAGTCATGTCAGGTGATTACACACAGTGTCACACCCACTAGATGTTTTTTAGCTTGCTTTGTTGACACATCAGTATCATGTCATCAACAGTGATTAGAAGGTGAGTTTGAAATACAGTGGTAAGTGTAGTGTACTTGAACAAGGTGGATTTTTTACTCAGGAATCCAGAGTAAAAAATGTTTTCCCCAAAATTCTTTAGAGGAGAAATTAAACGTAGACAGACTAAGCACACATTATCCAATCAAAGTACAAATTAGACAAAAGGACAGATGAGAGAATGTTTTATGTTTTTTGGTTAGAAGGAGAGTGTTACAAATTTTCTGTTTACTTATTCAAATACTAGAGGAATGTGGTATCCTTAGCCAAATGAGTGTAGTGTACACCTTTTTACCCCTTTAATTAAATTGTGACATTTAGGTGGAAGAAAATGGAAAAGTAGTAAATATATTTTTTTCAGGCATTAATTTAGTGTAATCAGAACTACTATTTTTTTAAACACCATTTTAAAGAGTGATTAAGAATTGCTGAGCATCAGAACAGGCTTTATAATGGAAAGGGCTTTGTTGCTGTAGGGTTAGAATGTAACTGTGAATGAGACGTGCTGTCATGAAAGCAAATCGGACTTACTAAAAAAACAGATCACGTATTTGTATAAATGATAATATAGGACCAGACAGAACTGAGACTTAAAAATGCTGCCAACTTTGAAATATATAGGAATGAAACTACCATTCTGTTTCATTCATGATATGAGACACACCCTCTATTATCAAATAATCTGTTCGTTTTCTAGCCGATATACATATTTTAGTGTCCAATATATGGGTAATTGTGTTGCATCAGGCTATATATTGATCTCTTTTCCTGCTCTCAATTTACCAGTGTAAAAATCATGATAAATGATTTAATCATCCAGAAATGATGGCCTAAACAAGAAGATAAATGAGCCATTTCCACCATTTCAGGTTGAAGACGAGAAGGGGAGGGATTAATAATATTAATAGCTGTGCAGTCAGGAACTGCTTGATGGCAGTGGCAATGAAAAACTCATCTGGATAGTGCATTTTTGGATGGTGGATATTTAATCACTTAATCATATTAATATTATTTGTAAAGTGTTACATTTGATGCATCTTTGTAGGCCTGTGTAATCTTTTTTTATATAGTTTATACTGACTATATATGAGTCAACTATAATGTCAGAGTTACAGTGATGCATTAATATTTCACATTAATGGACTCAAAACATTCTCTATTTACTGTGACAGAAAGGGAGGGCGTCCTGTGAGTCCAGCCTAGAGCATGTAAGATTGGGGAAAGTGAGTGGGGCTTTCTGCCGGTGTCGGTAAATATAAGAGATTTCAAAACACTTGCGAAAATTTTTTGAAATTTGCTCATCTGACATTTTATTGTGAAAATATGCCATATTTTTGAGTAGCATTTGACAGATGCCCTTATTCAGAGCAACTTACATTTAGCTCATTTATACAACTGAGCAGTTGAGGGTTAAGGGTCTTGCTCAAGGGCCCAGCAGTGGAGCTTGGAGGTGCAGGGATTTAAACTCACAAATGGTAAATGGTCTGCACTTTTATCCAAAGCGCTTTACACTGGTTCTCATTCACCCATTCAAACACACTCCAGTTGTAGCAGCACTGCCATGCAAGGCACTAACTTGCAATTGGGAGCAACTTGCGGTTCAGTGTTTTGCCCAAGGACACTTTGGCATGTGGAGTCACCTGGGTCAGGAATCGAACCGCCAACCCTACGATTAGTGGGCAACCCGCTCTACCACCTGAGCCACAACCTTCCGATCAGTAGCCCAACATCTTAACCACTGTGCTACCACTTCGACATTGAAAAGAGTAAGCAAAAAATTCTAAGCTGTAGACAGTCTATTTGTTAATTCAATAAGCATGGTCAATGACAGTCTAGCATCCCAACACTTTACACTCTTGCTTTTAAGAAGTGGTTATGTCATAGGCTTACGATGTACCACTTCAAAAAAGCAAATGTGTGAAGTGTTGGCATGCTAGATGGCATGCTCTTCAGAAGCTATTGGTTTTACCTTGGACACTACGGTAATTCCATCCTTTCCAGGTGCTACTCTGTAATGTTTTTTCCATCCAGATTGATAATGTAAGTGTTTCTCTGTCTATACTGATAATCTTCCAGCCCAAAATCTGGACTGTTTTTCCAGTCACTCAAGGGTAATCTGTTTACCTGGACAGACATTTAAATATTTTGATAGCAGATGCTGGTTTTAGATTTGGATACACCACAATATCATATTTTATAAATAAATATATCATCCAAAAACGTCTTTATTTCCCCCTGTGTGACACAATTACACCTGCTAGAAACTTGTCCTGATGTGTTAATTAATAATTAAGACATGCAACTATTTCATTAAAAATATTAACCTGAGAGCCCAGTACGGCTGTATTGTGCTGTGGTAAGTAAAACCCTGTTTGTACAGATAATACTTCACTTTCTTGGAATAATCAAATCATTAATTTCAAAGTGCACCAACACAAAGGAATTTTCTTCTGATTCAACAGGAATCACGTTCGTGTATATTTTTGCAGTTTCTGACAACCATTTGGTTTTGACAGGGCAAATTAGTTCTTATAAAAGCATTATTATTGTGTGTACATTTTTCACTTACTGTCCAATTCAAATAAATCAATGAAAAACTGGATTCAGGGATCTGCTGCACATGACAGCAGATGATTTTGATTTCCCCTCAGACTCCCATTGACTGTTACTCACTACTCATTTGTACTACATGATTAATTGCAGAGAACATCAAAATACTTGAAAGTATTGGCGTGATCGATAGATTGATAGATCAAAAGGTAGACAGACAGACAGACAGATAGATAGACAGATAGACACATAGAAAGCTTAATTAATTCCAGAGGGAAATTCACAGATTACAGCACCAGTCTAAAAACAGTGAGCAAGCAAGCATATTCAGAATAATAAAAATAAACATATTCAGTAAAAAATTATACAATATAGTATAGTTTAAAATAGGACAGATAACTCACAGACAGAAAATTGCAACACTGGATGCTTCACACTACATAAGCAGGAGCGCACTGTGAGTAATTGCAGAGTGCCAAAATAATTCAGCTACCTGGAAATCAGGGCTAAAATCGTGTATTGTGCACTCGCCTTAAGGAAAATCTAAATTTTTTGACATAGTTACATCTGGGTTATGTATGTAAACCTGTTCCCTGAGAAGAGAACGAGATGTTGCTTTTCACTTGATGCTTTGGGAATGCCCCTTGGCGGAAACTGTGTCTGAATATGCATGAAATCACGCCAGTCAGATTGGCCTGCCTCAGTCAGGTGACGAAGTAGAAACATGTCACAAAGACTATATAAGGCACCCACAAACTACGTCATTCAGCTTCTATTTGTTTGAAAGAAGACACAATTTGCAGGCATGACAAAGTATGGCCAACGAGGCGTAACGTCTCGATCCCTTCTCAAGGAACAGGGTTTCATACATAACCCAGACGTTCCCTTTACAAGGGAACTCTATGTTGCATCATGCTTGACGCTTTGGGAACAAGAATACCCACTATTCCATACTGAACCATGTCTGTCAAAAAATGTCTGTGAAGTATATATGCCCAAAAACACTTCTTGAACAAACATAGAATGTCTCGTCTTACAGCATACTCTCAGGTAATGGCTTAGAGGAAACCACACCCTCAAATGTAACCAGCTGAGTCTGCTTGAATGCGCCCCTGTAGAATTCCAACACCTCAGTTACTGGTTGTACTGGCAGTCTGTATACCACAAAAGAATAGACACGTATTAGAATGTACACTTCCTTGTGGATAAAGCTCTAATATTGAAAATGTTCCCCCAAACTCAGTTGAGAGACGCCTAGGAATTGGTACCCACTCGGGGCCACTCATAGCCCACGCTGCCTGAAAACCATACTCAGAGTTGGTCAAAGCGGACTTACCACCAGCAGCAGGTTGTGTAAACCTGCTGAAAACAGAGCTATCGGGAAAGAGGCATGGCCTCAAACACTCCATTCCCCGGGTCTTAGCCTCTAACTTGTTAGGATGGCTCTCTTCAACAAATTCCCCTTTTTGATATGAGAAGAGATATTTCCTCAGAAATATCCTGCATTCAGCACTAACAGACTAGATTGAAAGGAGAGGGGGGTGTATACGGGAATGTGCGACATTTAGATCTTATTGTGACAAATCAGTACTCAAACTGAATGTAGAATATGATAGAATGTGCGTGAAATACTGAAACCGCACGTATGATGAGCCCGGTTTCAGGTAACGCAATCTAAGCTCAGTTACACTCCAGAAGGCCCACCCAGAAGCCTTGGGCTGGATGACCCCTCAAGTTACTTTTAGGACCCCTCAGGCAACCTGTGGTAGGGACTTCCCCCTAAATACGAGGAGAATATTTCCTCAGAAATATTATAACCACCCCAACAGCCTTGGCTGAGGTGCGGGGGAAGAAATGTCGATGTGGGAAAAGCAACTTTAGATACCATTGTCCAAACTGGATAAAACATCCAGAAATCGCACGTAAGACAGCACACTTCCCTCATCCCTTTCGCTCCTTAACGAGCATGTGACCATCTAAACAGCAACTACACTGTCAGCCGATAAGTAGCCACACCCCCCGTATACCAGTGAAATGTCTCATAGCCCCCGCACATCAGTGACATTGTCTAACTGACGCTATCTGCACCACGAAGTGAAGCGACACGTATTTAGAGCGCACACTTCCCCATAGGCGAATTTGAAGCGTTTGTAGAATGCACAGCACTATCCTGGTAGTCACTGGGTCCCACTACACTACTGGAATCACGATGTGAAAGAGATATAATAGCGTACAACATATAAAAGTATAATAGCGTACAACTTCCCCGTGATAATAAATACCCACAATTTAAATATTTCCTCAGAAATATTTGCGTTCATAACAGTCCAATGCCTCTCCTCGACCACCAAAGCAGCCATAGAACGGTCGATGGCACCGGCCGTCTGCTTTGTGGCACAGAGAGACAAATCTGTGGCTCGGCAGAGCTCCGCCACTGCCTCTTTTAGCAGGTCAACTTCATGAGCTTAAAGCACACCCATAGTATGCAAAGCACCACAAGCCTGACCTGCTGCCGCATAAGCCTTGCCCACGATCTGTGAGGACATCCTGAATGGCATTGTAGGCCAGGCTGACCCCTCTAAGTGTGCTACCGTGCCGGGAGAGAGATAGCCCACAAGCATCTCTTCAACCCGCGGTAGCACACTGTAACCATATGTTTTTCCCCCATGGTGGTAGCATAATTTGCTGTTGCGGGGTTAAATACTCGACTGGAGTACATTTTTTCCAATGATCTTGACACCTCGGTGTGGAGCTTGGGATAAAACCTTTTTGGTTTTTGGAGTGGGGGGAGGATTTTTTACCACTGGGGAGGTAGCGCTTGTCCAGTCTACCACAAGCTGCTGCCTCCTCAGCTGGCCATTTCTATTTTCAGCTTCTCCACAACCCTAGTTACAACCTCTAACAGCTCTTTATAGGATTCAGAGAGCCGCACGGGTTGTGCTAGCTCCTCCATCTCCTAAGAGGTGGAGGCGACAGGTTGATTTACCAGTCCCAGGGAAGAAATCACACTGCGAGCTACTGCTGGGACTGGAGACTCAGAACTGGAGGAAAGAGCAAATGAAAGGGACTCACCCGTCTCTTGTTCTTTCTCCAGATCCATCTGAGACGCTCATGATTTGGGTGAGAAAACGGGAGCATGGAAAGACACAACCTCTGAAACCCCTATTGCTCATAGTTTCTCCTTTTTTTTGACAAACAATGTGATAGACAGTAGGTCAGACAATCACATAAAGTACACAGACATGTGCTTCCTGAAAACAAAGAAGCTGAATGACATATTTTGTGGGTGCCTTATTTATTATTCGTGACACGTTTCTACTTCGTCACCTGACTGAGGCATGATTTCATACATATTCAGACACCGTTTCCATCAACGGGCGTTCCCAAAGTGCCAAGTGTGACGCAATGTAGAGTTCCCCTGGAAAGGGAACTGTCTTTTATAATGCTGGGACACAAAAGGGAGGATCCAAGTGCAAGTTACAACGACAAATTGACAGTCCATACAACCATAAAGCCAGCCTAGATACAAACAGCTCAAAAATGCAGTACTACCATGAGGGCAAGACTTTGTGATATGTGATAGAATTTCTTGGTATTTATTAGCATCCACAAATGAGGACGTGAATCCTGATGACACTTTTGACTACAAGGGTAAACGTGTGATAATGCAAACGACTAGGTGTAAACAGGAAGAAGATATTTACCAGATTTGAGACAGATCTTTTTACCCAAAATCAGGGTTTTGTGCTTTCTGCTGTTTGAGTTCTGACTGAAGTTACAACATCCTCATTAACATTATTTTTGCCATCGTGCTGTCAAAGTTACTTTAGTCAACATTTCAATATCGCACACACTCCTAGGCCTCGGAAATAGCTTGCCAAAGGTCGATCGGTTTAAGTGGAGGTGGAGTTTTGCTCTGCATCTTAATTAGTCTCATTAGTCTGTATGGTCCAGATTTTTTAGAGCTTTTAATTTCTGTGCTAATTCCCTGCCAGTGAAAGGCGAGCAGTCAGTAGGAGGGAGACAGAGGGAGATGAGATCGAGAAGGTCAGCTGTAGCTCGATGTGTCAACCCTAGCGTCTTTTTAATACTGAGTCAAGAGCAAGAAAGGATTTAAAGGTCACCTATGAAAGGTTCATCCCCAACATGTCCCCCTTTGTCTTTTCACACAGTGACATGCATTGACTTCCAATGTCTAGTCTCGGACTAATCATAGATAAGCTTTCTTCATCTTTGCGTGTATGCAGATATGCCAATCGTCTGTTCATAAGAAATTCAGTCAGGGCTCGTTCTTTGTTTATTCTTTCATCAAAGGTTATAATTTTGTAATATTTCAGGAATTATTTCTTGCACCTACTCTTATTTTGAGCATAAATGATTCTGAATCCACTGTTAGTTCACAGCATGTGCAGTAAACATTTGCATCACATCAAGTAGCCACTTTATTAGGAACAATGGCCTGTTTATTAGGTACAATTACCATATAGTTACCCTTTGTCCATGTATAATTGCTGACTATAGCTTGTCTGGTGCCATGGACAATTTATTGATACTTTTAACTCTATTCATCAACAGAAAGGACTATAGGACCATGTAGATAGTTTTTAGGTTTTGGACCGTCTCAGCACAACAGTGATATTGGTGCAGATACAAGGGTTTCATGTACAGTATAATGCCGTGTAGGGGAGGCTTAGATGGTTGCAGGTGCAGTTAAGCATTTTATTAGAAGAGCAAACAAACAGATCCAAAATGAGAATTGAAATAGTGAACAATACACAGGCAGAGGTCAGGAGATCAGTGAACAGCAATGTCAAGGATAATCCAGAATAAACAAACCAAGGGACAGAACAAGATCAAGAACCGGAGCAGCATTACACAGAACAAAACGGTTTGGTAAAGTCAGGCGGGCTAAAACAGAACGATACTTTTCTCCAAACAAAGAAACTCGAGGGTATAAATACACAAACTAGTCAAAAGGCAAATTGAAAACAGGTGAGAGTAATCAAGACACACAAGAGAGACAACCAATGACAAGACATGGGAGGAGACAAGACATGAAATATGTGAAAAAAGAATTTCACTGTGCTGTAATTTATGTGTGACAAATAAAGGCTTCTTGGCACTGTAAACAAACATGGGCTAAATACTTGGCATTGCAGTGTTCCATCACTGATTATTTTCCAATAACAGCATGCCTCGTCATGTTACTTTCCTTAATTATGTGGAGCGCCTGTCATAAAATTCCCTGTGAATGAGCTGTTACTATAGAAATGGTATAAAAACAAGCGAATTGATATAAACCTGTGATTCGAATTACACTTGACACTACTGTTATACTACAACTGTTATAGAAAATAATCAACACCTTATGACCAATCAGCTTGAGAATTCACCTGTGCTGTGGTATAAACAAAGATAATCAGCATTCACAATTTATACTTGGATTTATTAACCCTGCATGTGGATAGAAATGAATTAAAGCATTGTCTCACCTATTGTAATTCAGTTATAATTAAAAATATCTCTCAGTGTTGTTCGGATATAGGATTATCTCATCTTTTAACCTCCTGCTCTTAGGTTGGCTCTCCGGTTGATTTGCATTTGTTGTGACGACAACCATTGCTTTTCGTCCTCCATCATTTTCATTGATTTGTATCTTGAGCCCTTGCTTGCCGGCGTCATCATACATCAGCATTGTCATATATTTTTCGATGTGCCGTCGTCCGTCTGTCAGCTACTCTATCAAAGTTGTGTTTGACTTTTGCGTCTTGTCCATTTGTCAAACTGCTGTTTTTCACTTGTGATGCCCTCGGGGGATTTTTCCGCTTGCTTGGGTTCTGTCTCGATGTTGCCGCTTGGTTTATTTTGACGCCACCATTTGTCTTTGCAGGCTGTGAGTACAGGACTGGGCTGATGGATAAGAGATCCAAGCGAACACAAAGCAGCTAGTTTGTAGCTACGATGGTTGGTTTGACTGCAGTTTGCCTTTAAAGGTTACCATCTAATCATGTGCTACTCTGAGTAAGCTTTGCTTGTGCATATTAATAATTATGTAATGCACAATATTTATAATGATATATAGGATTGCGAAACAGTAAAAAAGGAAAACGAGAAATGAATTCTAATAATTACTAACAGTAAATAAAAAAATGCATCTTACGGTTTTAAAGATTCAGGACAATTTTTTAAATATATCGTAAGCAAGATATCTGTGTGAGAAATCTCAGAAAAGTGTCTTGTGAAACAGTTTATCACAATATCAGTGTAATATTGAAATACTGACCAGTCCTAATACATGGGTGAATTTTACAGGTCTTACTTGCTCATTTCATAATGACCTGTTTAGTAGGCAATGGCGTTATAAACTGGCTTTAAAAATATATAATGGCTTAAAGTAAATATGTTCATGACAGGTGAAGGTAGATGTTGTTATTGTGGATTTTTAAAGGATCCTAATTTCACACATAATTGTGTGATGTGTGTTTGCTCTCTGAATGGTTCTGTCCCATTTATCCAGTCAATATTACAAGTGCTATTATTATTACCGTTAATATTAATATTCTTGTTGCTTGGAATATAACATATGTACTGCACAGACAATGTCAAAAGCAGTAAGGGGTAAATAGGGAGAGTAGATGGTGAATGTTTGGTGTGGAGATCCTGTGAAATACACGCCTGTGAAATACACACGTAAAATCAAAATTTTAATAACAGCATGAGAGCATTTACTTTTTCAATTTTTTATGTGGCAGATGCTTTTATCCAAAGCAGAATCCAAAATAAGCAGCGAGCCGCAGCACTAAGAGCATCTCCTCACTTTTCCTCTTCACATATTTTTTTCTTCAGGTTGTTTGCATATAGACAAATATATGCATTGAATGAGGATAGTTCTTACTGATTTCAATGTTTAACACAAAGCAGGTGCTAAATTAAAGTCACATACAGTGGTGCTTTAAAATTGGTCATTTTGGTCACTTGGTCATTTATTTATTGAGGAAAATTATCCAATATTATATATCTGTGAGTGGCAAAAGTATGTGAACCTCTAGGATTAGCAGCTAATTTGAAGGTGAAATTAGAGTCAGGTGATTTCAATCACTGGGATGATGATCAGGTGTGAGTAAGCACCCTATTTTATTTAAAGAACAGGGATCTATCAGAGTCTGATCTTCACAACACATGTTTGTAGAAGTGCATCATGGCATGAACAAAGGAGACTTCTGAGGACCACAGATAAAGAGTTGTTGATGCTCATCAGTCTGGAAAAGGTTACAAAACCATCTCTATATAGTTTGGACTCAACCAATCCACAAATGGAGGAAATTCAAGACTATTATTACCCTCCCCAGGAGTGGTCAACCAACAAAGATCACTCTAATAGCAAGACATATGCGAGGTCATAAAGGAGCCAGGTCAACATTTGAGCAGCTAAAGGCCTCTCTCACATGGCGAATGTTAATGATCATGAGTCTACCATCAGGAGAACACTGAACAACAATGGTGTGCATTGCAGGGTTGCACGGAGAAAGTCACTGCACTCCAAAAAGAACATTGCTGCCCCTCTGCAGTTTGCTAAAGATCATGTAGACAAGTCAGAAGGCTGTTAAAAAATATTTTGTGGCTAGATGAGACAAAAATAGAATTTTTGGTTTAAATGAAAAGTGTTATGTTTGGAGAAAGGAAAACACTGCATTCCAGCATAGGAACATTATCCCATCTGTGAAACATGCTGGTGATAGTGTCATGGTTTGGGCATGTTTTTCTACATCTGGGCCAGGACGGCTTGCCATCATTGATAGAACAATGAATTCTGAATTATACCAGTGAATTCTAAAGGAAAATGTCAGGTCATCTGTCCATGGACTGAATCTCAATAGAAAGTGGGGCATGCAGCAAGTCAATGATCCTAAACACACAAGTCGTTCTACCAAGGTATGGTTAAAGAAGAATAAAGTTAATGTTTTGGAATGGCTGAGTCAAAGTCCTGACCTTAATCCAAAAGAAATGTTGTGGAAGGATCAGAGGCAAGTAGTTCATGTGAGGAAACCCAACAACATCCCAGAGTTGAAGCTGCTCTGTATTGAGAAATGGGCTAAAATTCCTCCAAGCCGATGTGCAGGACTGATCAACAGTTTATGGAAATGTTTAGTTGCAGTTATTGCTGCACAAGGTGGTTACACCAGATACTGAAAGCAAAGGTTCACATACTTTTGCCACTCACAGAAATGTAACATTCGATCATTTTCTGCAATAAATCAATGAACAAGTATAATATTTTTGTCTCATTTATTTAATTAGGTTCTCTGTATCTACTTTTAGGACTTGTATGCAACTCTGATGCTGTTTTAGGTCATATTTATGCAGAAATATTGAAAATTCTGGCATGTCCAGAGTGTCCGTAGTGTATGAATGGGTGTGTGAATGTGTATGTGCTTGTGCCCTGCGATGGATTGGCAGCCTGTGCAGGGTGTACCCCGCCTTGTGCCCGATGCTCCCTGGGATAGGCTCCAGGTTTCCCTGTGACCCTGAAGAGGATAAGCGGTATAGAAGATGGATATAGAAAATTCACAAAAAAGGGTTCACAAACTTTCAAGCACCACTGTATTTTGCACTTTTAGGTATAAACACCCAAAATAGTATATTCAGAATTTTTTTTTTCTTGTATGACTTCCAGTGTTATGTAATGCGGGGAAAGTTTTGTTGGGATCTTAAGAAGATTCTGAAGGCCTTCTAGATTCAAATGCAAGGGACTAGAACTTGAAAAAAAAAAAGAAAAAAAGAAAAGAATGCTGAATTATATTTGAATATAAGTGAGTGGTTTTGACTAATAGGCTTCACAAAATTACGCAATTGATCTGCAATTTTGAAAGAATTCACCAGTGTGAAGATAAAATTGATGCCTTCTCCAAAAATTGCACAGATCCTATAGACCCAATTATCTGGCACAAGTGTCATGTTGAGGAAAAAAACAAATAAATGCAGAGTGAATCATATCTGCAAATAGACATACTTACACAGAGAGCTTCAATTGAAATATGAGGTTTTTAGTGAGTGCTAGTGCTCAGGAATGCCACACAACACAACTCACGAATCAGATTAGAAATTATATAGTCTTGCAAGACTAAGAAAGATAACTTGTAATAAAGTGTTGAGTAATACATGCAACCACAAGCAACAAGGTTCATTAATACTGTTATTGAAGAGTGAGAAGCATCCTAGATTGGCAAACACACTCAGAGGGGGAGCTGAACTTGTTTCTCTTTTCATGTTCAAGTGCTCTCAGAGGAAAAGAGCCTTCAGGTGTTTCATCAAGGTTGTGAAGGAATCTGCAGAACGAAGCTGGGTGCGTCGTCGCATAATCAAGGAATGTCATATGAAAACAGTCTGGTCTGGAACACTTCATTTCCATGCAAAATATACACAAAAATTAAAAATTTTAATCCTAGTGACAGATAGAAAGAGACTGATTTAACTTCCCAAACATCATTCTGTCCTAATCTTCTGGTGCATAAAACCCAGAAACCCTTCCTCAAAGATTTGTGCCTATACTTAGTAGTATATCGAAAGTTCAAGACTAAAAAATGGCAAAATTCAATGCTACAACGTAGTTAACTAAGCTAGAAGTTACAGAACAAAACCTGGAGTGCAGCTACATCCAACAGAGAAATGTAGCTAGATATGCTGCCTGTTTTGACTTGATTTTAAAAAGTAGCAAAAACGTATTACACAAAATTGTCTCAGTGTTTTAAAATAAAAGTTTCTCAATATTACTGTTTTTAAAAAAATATTTTTTCTATTATTTTTTATGCCTTTTTATATTAACACCACCCTCTTCCACATACATGAGCTCACAGATATCCACGATTGGCTATAATCACTCTGATTGACAGGAGAGGGAGAATGTCATCCCTCCCACACAGAGAGCACAGCTAATTTGATCCCTTGGCTCTTGGCCACGGATAGCTGTGACATTGTCGGGATTCAAACTTGAGATCTCCTGGCGTTAGAGTGAATGCTTTTTTCTCAGCAGGCTATTGTTTACTAAAATCCAAATAAATCCCAAATAAATTCTGTTAATTTGCATTTATGCACCAAGAATAACTGGGAAAAGCAGGTCACATGCAAAGTACAGGGAGTAAACATATAAATAAGGTTTTTACATCTTAAATTGGTTCAGGAAGATCTCCCAGAAGAGTCAAACTGAAACTTGCTACAGGTATCTCAGCTATAACACAGATTAATGAGTATGAGATGAGTGCCAAAAACTGTTCAAAAATATATTAACATCCTATAGACTTTATTTTTTGTGTGTGTATCGTCATTATTTTATTATTATAATCATTGTTTTAAGAGGGGTGCACAATGGCTTATTGGTTAGCACGTTCGCCTCACACCTCCAGGGTCCGGAGTTTGATTCCCGCCGAGGCCATGTGTGCGGAGTTTGCATGTTCTCCCCGTGCTGCGAGGGTTTCCTCCGGTACTCCGGTTTCCTCCCCCTGTCCAAAGACATGCGTGGTAGGCTGATTGGCATGTCTAAAGTGTCCATAGTGTATGGGTGTGTATGTGATTGTGCCCTGCAATGGACTGGCACCCTGTCCAGGGTGTACCCTGCCCTGTGCCCGATGTTCCCTGGGATAGGCTCCAGGTTCCCCCGTGACCCTGAAGAAGGAGCAAGCGGTAGAAGATGGATGGATGGATTATTTTAAGAAATATAAATAAAATAACGATAATTCTTTATCTGTAGATAGAAATGCCTCAAATAGCATATATAAATATACAGTATATACATACACCGATCAGCCATAACATGAAAACCACTGACAGGTGAAATGAATAACATTGGCACCTGTCAAAGGGTGGGATATATTAGGCAGCAAGTGAACAATCAATGTTCTGGCAATGTTCTGCTTGGAAACCTTGGGTCCTGGCATTCATGTGGATGTTACTTTGACACGTACCACCTACCTAAACACTGTTGCAGACCAAGTACACCCCTTCATGGCAACAGAATTCCCTAATGGCAGTGGCTTCTTTCAGCAGGATAATGCACCCTGCCATACTGCAAAAATTGTCTAAGACTGGTTTGAGGAACATGACAAAGAGTACAAGATGTTGACTTGGCCTCCAAATTCCCCAGATCTCAATCTGATCAAGCGCCTGTGGGATTTTTTTTCCGCACAGGAGCTATATCAGGAAAAAACAAAATGATACATGTTGGAAATTAAATAGTGAAAAGTATATTTAAAAAATATTAAAGACCCAGTACTTTGGTTTTTAGGGACATGCACTATATGACTAGACATTTGTGGACACCTGAACATCACACTCATATGTGCTGGTTGAACTTACCATTCCAGATTTAGTCCTTCCTTTCCTGTTATAATAACCTCCACTCTTCTTGGTAGGTTTTACACTAGATTTTGAAGCGTGGCTATGGGGATTTGTGTTCATTGCTCATTCAACCACAAGAGCGTTAGTGAGGTCAGGCAGTGATGTTGGGTGAGGAGGTCTGGGGTGCAGTCAGCGTTCCAGTTCATCCCGTAGGAGTTCAGTGGGATTGAAGTCAGGGATCTGTGCAGGACACTTGAGTTCTTTCACTTCAAACTTGGCAAACCATGTCTTCATGGAGCCCGCTTTGTGCACAGAGACATTGTCATCCTGGAACAGGTTTGGGCCTCTTAGTTCCAGTGAAAGGAAATTGTAATGCTGCAGCATACAATTATGTGGTTTCAACTTTGTGGCAACAGTTTGGGGAAGAACCACATATGGGTGTGGTCAGGTATCCACAAACTTTTGGCCATATTTTGTTTTCTCTGTCAGATCTTCGTACACTTTTGAACAGTAGACTAGTTGAGCCTATAGATATAAGACTAGTATCATTTATGACAAATATATGTTGTACTACATGTGCCCAGTTACACTGGCTAAGATCTAAACTTTTTCCCCAATAACATTTTACAGCATTTAAAACGAAACCATTGCTTGAAGTTCACCCAAAAATTCTGTTAATTGCGGCGTCTATGAATGTCTGAGTATATCCTATTCAAGGATTTATTATTGCTCACCTGTAGAACTTTTCCAACCAATTCACTGTTTTTTCCCCTGTATTGCTCTTTCAGTGGCTGTTAGCTGATAGAACAAATCATCATGTTCTTTGAAGTTCTGGTGATTGTATTTAACTCTTTTGACAGATTTGGTCTTCAAAGAAAACATTTGATGCATTGATCGGACATTGCTGCATTAATTATCACAGTCTGCTGTTTTCTGTCTCCCTGTCCCATAGTTCCAAATGACCTGCAGCTCATTTGCATACTTTTGAAAGTTCTACAGATTTGGGTGTGCAAAAGTGATCACGCTGTGGTGCACAAAGATAAGCTCAGCATGAGGAAAATAATTTCTGGTTTGATAACTTTCAGACTTAAACGATACATTTTAAGTTTAGATAGGTCTAAGGATGCATTGATAACATTTTTCATGCCAGTACCAATACTGCTGCTTGCGATATTTGTCAATATCGGTATTAGCGAGATCACTAACAATACCACAAATCAAATTAGGAGCCTATATAATATTAATCAAAGATGGAATGATGGAACATTTTATTTATTATTGTTTATGTGTCTCCAATTTACATAGTGGGCCTGAAAATAGCAAATGTGTACATGTTCATGCACTTAAACCACTAGGCTCGAACTTTATATTGTTAGCTGGTTGATTTTATATGATGTGCATTAGCTAGCTCCATTAATGAGCTTGGATTGAGTAGGGTTGCGGTGGAGGAGATTGGGTTTTGTTTCAGCTCGGAAAAGTGCTTCTGTACAGCTGTAAAAAAAACATGATCATTTGTCTTCATTGCGTATGAATTGCGCCCTCATTGTCATTGAGTGATAGTGGCTGATTGTAAAGAACAACATCCTGGGTAAGTGCTGTTATTTCCACTCTCGTAGCATTATCTGTAGACATAATTTCTCTCCTAGCTGGCATTTGCTGCAGTGTTGGTTGCTGCCGTGTGCTGCTAGAAATGAACTTTTCATACTGAGTTTTATGTTATATATGTTGTATCAGCTCAGCTTTGAGCATTAATCGTGAAATAGGTCAAGATCGCTGTATCGCTTTTGTGTTGCCTCAAAATTAGCACTTAAACATACACTAGTCTCATTTTAGCCTGATGGTATTCTTAGACCTTTGTCCTTGCATGGATATGTTTCTGCTAGAGACTACAAAGGGCATGTGCTAAATGCTGTAAGCGTAAATGTATAAAGATCAGTGAGTTTTGCTCAGGTGGAAGAGATCTTATTACTCTGTTATATATAAAATCCACTCTGTATACAGCTGACCCAAAGTTCATCCATCTCCCTTTAGACAGCGTTTCTCCTCTGGTTAAGGTGGGTCAGGCTGATCCAGAAAGAAGCTGAATGGAATAAATAAGCCAATTTGGAGAGCAGAGCGAAACAAATCAGACTTTTACCTTTCTTAGTCTACAACTGTGAACAAAGCAATGACAGGAGAGATATCCTGTAAGACTTTTTTTTTCTACCTACAATTCCAAGCTAACCAGTGCTTGGACAGCAGCCATTGGACTCCTGTAGGCCAGATGAGCCGCCATTGTTTGGGTTCGAGCTGCTTGTGTTGTATCTGAAAAATGCTTTTCATCAGTTTACGGTGGAACAATCAGCTCGTTTCAGCATGGCTGACGGGTTTTTGGGAGGTCTGTCAGCTCAGCTTTGGCCATTCTGTAGAGACAAGCAAGAACAAAAAACAAGACTAATGCTTCTTCTGGCTACGATTCAGACAGACGCAACTTTACCAAAGACTGAAGGGGAAAAAAAGAGCTGACAGTTCAGCGAGGTGTCTGGAGTCCTTTTGTGGCTGAAGATTTGTTTTCTTTGCTGAAAGCTCGAATTCTGTGAGGCTTTCTGCAGGCCTTCTTGTCATTCTGTCACGGATGTTGTGAACTCTTCTTTGGCTATGTTCCCTAATGTGTAGTCTAAAGAAATGCAGTGCTAATTAAATCAGATACTGAATGACTCGGAATGTGAAAATCCCGTAGCACAAACACTGGAGTTTATACCTGGAATTTCTGATGGGAAAACTAAAGTTTGTATTATCTTAGGTCAATACACAACGTAGTGTGTCAACTGGTGGCCAACTGTCTGGAGTATTCTTTGAAAAAAATGCTGTAGCAGAGCAGAAAATTGTATGGAAAACAAAACTGTCCATCGTTCAGCGACGCAAAATTTCTAAACATGGACCAATGCTGGATCTGTAGAAGAATCTCTCTTGTGGTATAGCCAATCACAATGACCAGAGACTAGCTAGACATGCTAGAGCCCTTCGGTCAGAATATTATAGATTAGATTTTTTAAAAATATTTACTTGCCCTTGCTGCTAAACTGACAACATGGCTTGTTCAAAAACGTTGTGACAAAAAAGAAAAGATGAATCTCATCTGTTTAGGCTTCATGGTAACGTGAAGCACCACTACAAAACCAGAGAAGTAGGGGTGGGTGATAAGATAAAAATATCATATAATGATTCCCAGATAAAGGGGGCATGGTGACTTGGTGGTTAGCACTTGGTCCTTCGGGAATGGGGGTTTGAATCCCGCCTCCACCCTGTGTATACGGGGTTTGAATATGTGCACCAAGTTCCCTGGGATAAGCTCCAGGCTCACCGCAATAGGATAGGTGGTAGAGAAAATGGATAAATGTCCACCCATTTCCCTTTGCATAACAGCATATTGTGGGATAATGTATCGTGATATTTATGTTATATTGTCATATTACCAACACAAGTATTGTTGAATTCTCCATTTTAAGCTACTTATGATAGAGTCGAACATAAATGTTACAGCTTTAATTGAAAAAGGCTGAGATCTTGATTAGTCTAATTAGACACTTGTACCACAAAATAAATTTGTCTGACAAATTAACACTGTCTATGAGTCTTATTTATCTACAAGCTTAACTGCTGTCCAATTAAATTCCCATTAGGATGTGAGAACAGACAATTAATAAGTCCTTATCAGTGTAAGTTACTCAAAAAAAGTAATCCACTACAGATGACTAATTACTACTTTAAAATTGTAATCTGATTACGTTATTGATTACTGCATGTAAAAAGTAATCAGTAATGTAATCCGATTACTAATTACTTTCACGTTACTTTTAAAACCTATCAAACCTACAAAAATACACTACAAAGTGAAACTCATAGTTCTTTCAGTAATTTATCGCGTGTCAATGTATGACATGATCAGAAAAATTTGGGTTTATCATATAACTTGCCTCGGGTGTTATCACTGTTTGTAGGACTACCAGACTGATAAAATATAAAACTTTTCTAACTAGGCTAGTTTGGTGTCAGGCCAAGGGGAGTCACAGCTAAGCTATCATTGTATGGGTTTAGCTGCTACAGTGCCATGCAAAGTACATTATCTTTCCTTATGCTCTGCTCATATCATGTTCACGTAAACTGGAACTCATATAGACATTTACACAGCTTGTTTTCCTGCTCAGTATCAGAGGATGTTACTGTTTCAATTTCAACCCCTTTACTGGTTTAAAAAAATCGGCATATAATCATTTTCCTCACACTGACTGTGTGAGCTAGTGTTTGGCAGAATTGAGATCCGTCAGCCAATAAGACAAAAGTGTTTCCACGTATTCTCCTGTAAACCCTGTCTGATTGGTCTTACCTCCGTTCACTGAAGTCTACTTACATGAGTGAGGAATGAATTACAACGAAGGATAATTATTGTGTGAAATATTGTCCTTTTCTGTCATTTTGTTTTGCTGTGACAATAACACAAGAAGTAAGGAGTAAAACACTGGGAGGCATTATAGGAAAATAATAATGGAGTAGTGTGATGATGTTACTGTCACCACCACAATATTTTCTGAACTGTTTTGTCAATGATTCATAATCTTTTTCAAAAAACATTAACGACACAATTCCTTTCTTCCACATTGTTATATTTAATCTTGTGTAACATCCGTAAAACGAGTCCTTCCCTCACCATCCTGTCTCTTTTTTTGCTCTCTCTCACTTGAAGTTAGTAATTTATAAAAATTCTTGTCATGCTGTCTTGAAGACTTTCCCGTGGTGGAAAACTTACTGACTGTTACAAAGCACTGACACTGGAGCCTCCTTCCAAAAACATTAAATCAACGTCTCCTCAAAAAAAAATTGGGGGTCTTAGAGTCGAGTCTTAGATGTCAAGCTTACACCACACGACTCTCTGTGAATGAGCCGTTACTATAGAAACGATAACTTATTAGAACGAGAGCATTCATATAAACCTGTGATTTGAATTATAGCCGGCGTTACTGCCAGGGCTGCTTTTATAGAAATGCCTCAACACTTTCCGACCAATCAGAATCCAGAGTTCAACAGCACTGTGGTGTATACTGTAGTGTGTGTGTGTGTATGTGTGTGTATGTGTGTGTGGCTGTGTGTGTGTAATAGTGTGTAGCTCTCAGGCTTCAGTAAGCTTGAGGATTACACAGAAATCCCAAACATTCATAGAGGACTTTGTTCCAATAATATTAACACTAAGCCCAAGCTCTCATGAGCATCCTAACCCAGAGAAAAGTGTGTGTGTGTGTGTGTGTGTGTGTTTTTTCCACAGATAGTAATATGAAAAGTCCCAAAGCGGATCGGTCATCTCAGTATCGGCCGCTGTAATCTTTTTGACAGGTAATTCATTTTTTATGTCTTTTTTTTTTTGGAGATCCCTTAGGCTCCTTGTGTAATATGAAACACAAGCTTTAATTGTATATGGCACATGGTGGATTCAGAGGTTAGCAGGCCAAATATTGCTATGAGAACCGGTTATTGCATTGATGAGGAATTATCTTCCGCCTCACAGGAGCTGGACATCTTATTGTGCGACTGGAGTCAATTACTGTATTTCTCACACCACACCTGGTGGCTACGTGTCCAGATCGACTCAAATTCATTTCTAAGACCCTGCTTGAAGGAAGACGTCGAATTTTTGGGTACGACATGTGGTGAGCAAAAACAGGATGCAAGTGTGGATGCTTGGCGTAATATTTACTAGGGCAAATAAAAAAACATAAATAACAACGGGCCAAAAATAAATGCCTCAGAGATGCATAATAAGACCGAACACGGACATATCAGGGTATAAATAGACAAATGTATCAAGGGCTAATACAAAACAATCAAGTAATAAGCTACAGTGAGGACGGGGAGGGTGGAAACAGGACCAAAACAGAAACCAAAACATCTGTTACATTTAGCCGTGTATAAGTGCACAAGTGCATGCTAAACGTTCCCAGTAACCGTGGCGAGTTCAGCTAGCAAAGAAAGTGCCTGAAGAGTACAGTGAAAATCTGTTCAATATATGATATGAATAAATGAATACAAGTGAGTACATACGAGTGCATATTATGTTAATAAAGGTAAATATGAATGAAAATCTTTTCAGAGGCTCCATTTAAACGTTATGTTGCCACAGTAATATTAAGTCATCATTTTGAGGCATTTTCTGACGGTTTTAATAAGAGAAACGTCCTCATTATTAAGTGATTATAAGTGTGCACAGAGTTTGCATGTTCTCCTCGTTGTCACGGACCTCGAATCGGCACGGAAGCAGAAGCAGGCGGCAGGTGTCGAGCGTGGTATCGGGAAGTTCAAGAAACGTAGTCGTAAGACAGGCAAAGGTCAAGCGATCGGATGAACAACACAAACGGGGTCAGGCAGAGAGCGTAGTCGAAAGCGGAAACAAGGGTCGAGGATAACGAGAAGACAAACTAACTAGAACGGCTTGGTAACGCAGAGAAACGAGTTGACTGAACGTATACTTCGCATCGACTCTAGGTGAATGACATCCCTAAGTACTAGCGGTGAGAGTGTGTGTGTGTGTGTGTGATTGGTGCCAGGTGTGTCTGATCAGAACTCCAGGGATGGTGAGCGCATGCGTGCATGAGAAGTGAGTGTTGCATCTTGGGAAATTGAGTTCTGATCTGACTGAGCTGTGACACTCGTGCTTCGGGGGGTTTTCTCCTGGTACTCCGGTTTCCTCCTCCAGTTCAAAAACATGCGCAATAGGCTGATTGGGATTTCCAAATTGTACGTGGTGTGTGAATGGGTGTGTGAGTGTGTGTGCAGTTGTGTCCTGTGATAGGTTGACACCCCGTCCAGGGTGTCCCCCGCCACCTGGACAGGTTCCAGGCTCGCCTGTAACCCTGTGTAGGATAAGTGGTGCAGAAAATAAATAGATGGATGGAAGTGATGTATTCTCATCTTCAACTGATGGAGAAAGGCTATTGCATACAAATTTAAGACATGCTCTTCAGGCACATTCATTTGCACATGCAGTTCCACGTCAAAATGAATTTCAGGCTTAATAAATGACACTGCAGGTGAAAAACACTTGATATTCACTGACTCTGCAGTGTATTTTTCATTTTAGGTATAAACATGCACAATTGCATTTTAGCATGTTACTTTGCTCCTGTGGAAGACGTCATGCTCAGCTTGCATGTTTTTGGTATGTGTTAGCAAGCTTGCACATGTTTTGACACAGAGTACAACTTTGAGCTTAGGCGGAACTGAATGTCTGCGTGATTAGGGAATCAGTCGACAACTGGGGAGTATAAACACTTCATCTTCTTCAGCGCAGGAGACCAACAGAGGACGTGAAAGGAGAATGATGGATGAAGATAGATTGCAAAATATGAACTCGGCCCAAAGTCACATGCTGTTGTTTGGCTTTGTCTGTTTTGAGTGTGATGGACATCTCTATTTCTTTCGGTGTCACAAGAGTATCCAAATGCTTTCCGCTGACATACCGTTTCTCCTCTTTACTAAACAAATCCCTGAGATCTTTCTCTTGCCTCGCCATATCCCTCTGAGGATTCATTTTGGAGATACGTGCTATGGAGAGATGAAGAGAAAACTCTCCCGCTCTCATCGCCATCCTTTCATCAGTTACATCCATTTCAGAGGAAATTGCATTGGAGCGAAGGAGTGAACAGTGTCGCAAGGCCAACACGCGACAGCATCCTTCAGGACACACTCACGCTTCCATGTATGTGATTAAGGCACATCTTTAGTCTCACACACACACACACGATTGTAGATCGCAATATAGTTCTGCACATATTGCCACTTGTCAAGCATGCTGATTTGATACTGAAAAAATGCCGAAAGGTTTATCAGAAGATGCTTTAACAGACCCCCTATTGTGTGTGTGTATGTGTGTAAAATGACAATGCCTTGAGGTATTTCAGCTGAATAGCAGTGTGTATTAGGACATGATGCACTTCTCAATCCCCACAGGAACATGAATTGTTCTCAGAAAGGATCCTCATTCCAGCTGTGCAGCCAAAATATTCCTGTAATAAGATTCAGACGATATGGCCCGGTCCCTCGAGTCCTTCTTTTCCGCGACAGACTTCATATCCCGGCAATAACACGCACACACACACACACACACACAGAAAAACACACAACATTATGCACCCGGCTTTTCCAATTCATGAGGGTGCCTTCATAAATCTGTTTTCAATAAGGCGCTCTTTCCTGCTACGGTTTTCCCGATGTAAATGAGCGCTCGGCTCCTGTCGGTATTCTCCTGTGACTCGGTGTGAGAAGCTCGATGCCAGCATGTAGGCATGTCTTCATATAGAGGTTTCACACACACATATTCTCACTCTCACCTTCTCACACGTGCACTCACATATATAGGAGCTGAATGACTGACAGCCAGGAGGCTAACATACTCCATAAAAGAATATAGAGGTATAAAGAGGGCAGGGGTAGGTGAGTAAAAAATTATCAGTTTGGATAGTATAGAATGCAGTTTGCGTCAGTGATTATCAATTAAAAGGTATGTCAATATTTATGCAGGGAAAATTTCATGTAATCAGATTATGCAAATTACCGTTGTGTAGATCACGCCTCCGAGGTTGCCAGATTTTTTGGACACGTGTCCAAGTCGGTGTTTTTCACCAGCATTTCACTACTCTTTAAACACAAGCACTTGCTTTTAAGCCGGAAAAAAAATCAGGGACAGAAAATGCAGACTAAATTTAAAAATGAATTTTCATTTAAAAATGACAAATAATAAAAGTCTAATACGCTGATATATAAATGAAGGTGGCATGAAGGTGAAGCATTCAAATAAACATCTAATTTTCTAGTATACAGTAGGGGCAATATATTTATAATATAATACTGTTTATGTACCTTTATATATACATTAATCACTGCACATTTGGTTCAATTTAACAATATTAATTTAATATTCCATACTTCATATTCCATACTCACTGAAATAAAGCCATATAACACATACTAAGCATTTGTTCACACGACTTTTGATCTGTAGCCTAGAATTTTTGCTACAAAATAATGTGAAAACCACCCTGATCACTCCTTTCATACAAAACAATATAGTCATTTCACTTTTGTAAGACACTTTTAGTGTCAGATAGGCTGTATGTGAGATGGTGTGAATTATCATGAATATTAATGGTATTCACACCTGAGGAGACAAAGACCCCTCCCCTGGGCCTATCAATGAGGAATGTGAATGTGGGAACTACAAGAATGAATGTGAGGAGACTTATTGATTGAATGTATTGTTTGTAGCTTATTCACAAAATCAAGTTTAAGTTAAAAGAATTCATCTGGCTCTACATTTTGTTTAGATAAAGACTTAAAAACTTTAGACCTACACTACCGTTCAGTACATGCATAACTGATGGGCAATCAGCATGTTCATAACAACAACAAAAACTAAACTAGATTATATTAATACTACCAATCACTAATTCTAATATTGTGCATGCATGACAACAACAACAAACAATTTTTGTAAAGCCATATATATATATATATATATATATATATATATATATATATATATATATATATATATATATATTATCACTGAGTATTTAAACAAAATTGAACTAACATCTGTAAAATAGTGGGTAAATGTGTACTTACCCTTTGTGATTTTCGATTGCGTTGCTGTGTTCGATTCCGTGAATGAATCTGATGATGAAACTTGATGCTTTTTAAGGCATGGTTGGGGGTGTTTACCATTTTGCATAGATCGCTTCAGCACATTACCATTTGAATAGCGCGCCCTGAGTGTGGGTGTGATCACAATAACGATAATTAGCTGAGCCAGGAGAAACTGTGCATCTCTTTAGTTTCATACAGATTACATTACATTGTTTTAAATGTTGAAGTAGACATATCAAGCTTTCTTTAGACATATGTTTCATGATTGTGTGATAAGTATTCACTGCGTTTCAATTCATTTTTGTGATGTGTTTCAGAAAGATTCTCGCTGAGACAAAGACAGCTGAAAGCGCACCCTGTTTATGTTCTTTATTTTACAAAAGTGCAAGGTTTTGTTGTTTTTGTGAGTGTACACAAATAAAAGTAGACCGTTTATAGTTTCTAATGATGGCTTACACTTATCTGTATAGGCAAAAATTACAGAGTATTTTAAGTTTAAATTTAAGTTTAAGTTATTTCTGCTGTCATGAGGAAAAAATCCAGCAGAACGCTCGAGGGTTGAGTGCCCTTGTTACTACTTACTGATGTACAACCCCAATTCTGAAAAAGTTGGGACAGTATTGAAAGTGCTAATAAAAACAAAGAGGAGGGATTTGTAAATGTACTTTGACTTGTATTTAAACAAAAAACGTTTTTGGACATAAACAGCTGTCGTGTTCTCCGGGCCAAAGAGGAAAAGGACCATCCAAGCTGTTATCAGCATCAGGTCCAAAAGCCAGTGTCTGTCATGGTATGGGGGTGTGTCAGTGCCCATGGCATGGATAACTTGCACATTTGTGAGGGCATCATTAATGCAGAAAGATATGTACACATTTTGGTGCAACATATGCTGCCTGCCAGAGCCGGACAACACCAAACCACATTCTGCCCGGATGACAAGCGCATGGTTGCGTAAGAGGGTGCGGGTGCTAGCATGGCCTGCCTGCAATCCTGACCTGTCTCCAATTGAGAACGTGTGGCACATTATGAAGCGCAAAATAAGACAATGAATGCCCCGTATAGTTGCGCAGATGAAGAAATGCATAATGGATGAATAATGCATGATGGGGGAAAATTCTGCTTGCTAAACTTAACCAACTGGTGTCTTCAAACGCTTCATAAGTGTTATTAAAAGAAAAGGTGATGTTACACAGTGGCAAACACTTGACTGTCCCAAATTTTTTGGAGTGTGTTGCAGTCATCAGATTTGAAATGAGTGTAAGTAAAGCATCAAATAATGTGTTAATAATGTGTTTTCAATTCACAAATAATAATTTATTGATTATTATTATTGATGATTGGCACATGCAATACTTTAATATCACAAAGACGTGTAATATGCAGATAAGCTCTAAGAAATGATTTATTGTGTTCTGAGCCCTTGTCAGAGATTCTAGATTAGGCTATCTTTTGGTGTGTTGATAGGTTGTGGCACTAACCATCACATCTGTATGTTCTTACCCAGACTGTTGGACATATAAGGACATATGAGTGTGATGGTCAGGTGTCTACAAAAAACTTTTGGCCTCATAGTGTATATAGCATTATACTGTTTATCACCAGTTATTTAGCATTTTACTGTGTATCATCAATTATATAACTTTATACTGTATATAACCAGTTATAATAACAGTATGTGAGTTTTACCTATATCATGTAGCTGTTCTTACAACCTTCAGGAACTGTCTGAAGCTCTTCTCAGTGCATTTCACTTTCAATTCTGAAAACACCCTCAGCGCATTTTCTCTGACTTAGTGTGTATATGTACTTGTCTATGTTTGAGGTGATTGATGATGTGGTTTCTTAAATTATTCTTATTGGTATACACTTGTTTGTTTTGTTTGTTTCTGGTCACTTGGTGCAAGCTGAAGCTTTTGGATCACTGTATTATTTAGCAACACTGTGTTTGGATTGGATTCCGCTGCTATTTCAGTCGCCTCGGGTGAATTCACCTGCCAAATTCATAAATGTAAATGGTAAATGGAGCACTTATGCAGCGCTTTTATCCAAAGCGCTTTACACTATGTCTCATTCACCCATTCACACACACACACACACACTCACACCAATGGTAGCAGAGCTGCCATGCAAGGCGCTAACTTGCCATCAACTTGGGGTTCAGTGTTTCGGTATGTGGAGTCATGCAGGCCGGGAATTGAACCGCCAACCCTACGATTAGTGGATAACCCGCTCTACCACCTGAGCCACTAAAATATATAAACATGGTATAGGTAAAGATAGATAAACATATAGTTGTGTTCTAATAGCCAACCCAAATAAGATTTCTTATGTTTATGAAATATAGCTACACTCTTAGAAAAAAGGATCCATCTAGCATGATAAAGGTTCGCTATAGTTTGCCTCTCTGGAGGAACCCTTAAATGTTTTATATAGAACCTTATATCAAAGATTGACCCTTTCAGAAAAGGTTACAAGTAGAAATCTAGAAATGTTAACCACCCAAAAAACCCTTGAAGAACATTTTTTCCCCCTAAGATTGTAAGCTACACTACAAGCTACCTGGCAAACATATATAGGTTATAACTTATAAAAAATACAACCATGATTGATGATATATACCATACTGTGCAAAAGTCTTAGGCACCCTATTTTTCTTTACTACAAACTTTGTTATAGATTTTTATTTTATGACTTCTACATTATTGAGTCAGTACAAAAACACTGTAGATTCCCAAACATTAGTTTTCCAGCACAAAATAAAATGTTACTGAAAAATGTTTGTATGTCAGTAAGAAAGCAGCATATTACGTAAGAGACACTTTTCAGACAAAAAAAAAAAAAAAAAAACACAATGAAGGCTGCTGGGTTTTGCTGCAAAAATAAGAAGCAAGTGTGACAGTCAAAATCTCCAGAAGAACCGTGGATAAATCTTATAGTAATAAAATTATAGATAATAAAACTTACAGCTCATTTCCTTATACAACTGTAAAAATTGTACCTGAGATTACTTTATTTTTTTAAGCAAAGGGTCGTCAAACTAAATAGTGACTTTATTTCCTTTATTACTGTTTATTACTGCACTTTACAGTGTTTTTTTTAATGTAGAAACATTTCATTTCTTTATTTTTGAAGGCATCTTTGCTGTACAGTATTTCTTTGCATGTGCCTAAGACTTTTGCGCAGTAATATGTAGCTAATCTTTAACAAACAAACCATTTTTATTACCATGACACATAATTAACTAAAATCTTTATCCTTGACCTTAAACACAGACTCCACAAGAAAATGCATTGAAATAAAGCGGAAATGTATGTCAAACCAACTGACAAGACGTGCACCACCTGACAGATTAGATATATGTGCATACTAAGAAAATTAAGTGATGCCGCATTTATCAACACTACACTGCTACTTGTATAGTAAAATTTATACGCTACTTGATTTAAAAGCAACAGCGCTTCCACCTCACTGCTGAAGAATGTTGTTGAACTAATAGCTTTGCTATTTTTAACAACATATCTGTGTTACTTCTTTAATTGATTTATGTTATCGCAGGCTCAGAGTTGAATCTCACCTGGAGACATTTCTGTTTTGAAGACGTTATTAAGTAAACATTGTAACGTCCTTGGAGAAACATTAGTCCCATTGACCAATAGGAGCACTTTATTGTGCAGCGTCCATAGGGTGAGCACATAGATGAATATAACTTAGAATAAAAGCTGATGGTTAGTTTGTTGGCCAGATACAGAGGCTGACTTTGGACTTGCTTCATGTCCAAGCATAACACAACACTAACATGTTCCAGGATGACAAATATAGGGTGTATAGGGCCAAATCTGTGTGTTCAACAATCAGTACAGGGACAACCACAGGAACAGTTGTGAAATCACTCCAGTCCCTTCGAAAACATGTGGAATTATTTGGAAATGAATGAGAGTGAATTTTTGAGTGATGAATTCATGTGCAGTGGACATATAGCCTTAGGTACAAATCTACAGTACCCAGGTGATATTATCCACTGAAACAAAGGTGAGACTTTAGACACAAATCTAAACAAAGATTTTTTGCATTTCAAAACGTGGCACGTCTCACTCTTGTGTCCTGTTTTGTAAACTGTCCTCTCAATAAAGACACACTATTTGAGTAACATTAGTAATTACAGTTCTCCATACTTGTTACCATTGCTAATGATAATTCCACCACATCCCAGCCTGCCTAGAGCAGAGTTTCGGTCTGATTAGGTGGAGAACTTGGACAGACTTTGAAGGATGCCACAGGGTATTAAATGCAGAAAATGGATCATGATGGCTTCGGTCTGGGAGAGGAAGCAGTCAGAAAGGCTGCTGGCACAGGGACATAAAAGACTAGTTTTAAAGCCTCACTCACAGAAATAATCACACTTCTAAATAGCCAAGGAGTAAAAACTGCCTGAATAAATCTGAAATTCAATAAGCAGAAAGGATGTTTCAGTGTCCAAGAGCTTAAAAAAGTGTGTGTGTGTGTGTGAAGCGGGGGGAGCTGGTGTGAGAAGAAATGAAGTGTGACATTGCTGAAAATAATTGCTACAAATGTGCAAATTGGAACCATTACCTGCAGTCCAGCATCGTTTTGGGCCTCTCATGGCACTATTACAGTCAAAAAGAGATGACTTAATCTAGGCCTAGAGCTCTAGAGCTTTCTGTGATGAGGAAAGCCTGATAATACACACACACACACACACTCATGCACACACCCACACACTCACAGTGGGATGCAGGTTTATGACGAGGCAGGAAGCCTCAGTGGTGAGTTCAGGAGGTCAGGAGCACAGCCTGAGAGCCAAGATATTTTAAAGAGCACTGGTAAAATGGTACTATTCTCACCAAAGTCCTGTCTGTGCTTTTAACACAAATCCAGCATTTTACCATTTTGGTATTTCAGTTTCTGATGCAAACTGTGGTTGTCATTCCTCATGTGTACTTTATTACAGCAAGTTTTGAAATACACTGTATGGCCAAAAGTCTGTGGACACCTGACCATTATAACCATATGTGCTTGTTGAACATCCCATTCCAGATTTAAGCTTTGATTTGCTGTTATAATAACTTCCACTCTTCTGGGAAGGCTTTCCACTAGATTTTGGAGCGTGGCTGTGGGGATTGTGTTCATTCAGCTACAAGAGCATTAGTGAGGCATTGATGTTGTGTGAGAAGGCGTGGGGTGCATTCAGCATTCCAGTTCATCCCAGTGGTGTTCAGTAGGGTTGAGGTCAGGGATCTGTGTAGGACACTTGTGTTCTTCCACCTTGGCAGACCATGTCTTCATGGAGCTTGCTTTGTGCACAGGGGCATTATCATGCTGAAACAGGTTTGGGCCTCTTAGTTTAAATGAAGGGAAATTGTAATTCTATTGCATACAAAGACATTCTATACAATTGTGTGCTTCTAACTGTGTGGTAACAGTTTTGGGAAGAACCACATATGGGGGTGACAGTCAGGTGTATACATATGTTTGGCCATATATTGTCTGTTTAAATATAATCAAAGCTACATATTAATAGCTTTGCTAACACAGAAGAGGAGAGGGTGCTAATGATTAGGGATGCGCTGATCGTTAGGGCGCCAGTCGGTATCAGCCGGTAATCACATTCTATGACTCGATCAGTAGTCTCTAAATTTGGCTGATCTCACAAACTGATCACAATTTGATGGTGTAAAACACGTGAGGATGTAAAACACATTAAGTTAAACTTTAGTGCTGCAGTCATGACATCACCAATGTGGAAGTATTACGAGGTCTCTAGAAACAATGAAAAATTTGCCATTTGCCCTGTATTTTTAAAGACCTATTAAAATGTTCATTGTAAAATTAATATTTGTTGTGCTTATTTATTTGATACTCAATTAAAACCACAAAAAAATCTACAACATTATTGTAAATAATATAACCAAGGCAACATCTGTGATATTACTTTATCTGAAAAAAAAAAGGTTAACAGTGACAGTGAACAGAAATCTTACATATCACTTATATAAAGCTTGAACGATCGGGATCAGTACCAGCTGATCATGATGACAAGAAATCGGAATCGGCTGCAAAAATCCTGATTGGAGCATCCCTACTAATGATGAATCTTTTTATAATGGGGCAATTAGCTATAACTCCAATGTGTCCATATATCGCTGGAAGAATTTATAATCTTCTACATTTCTCATTTTTAAAAAAATAACAGTGCTGCATCTCCAGTCCATAATAAAGTCCATCTTCCTTCTTTTGGTTTCACTTTATTGTTAGTTGACTTTACAAATAATTTATTGTCTCATTCTTTATTTATGAGCTGTGTATCTCAAGCACCACTTCTTCTCTTTTTGTAACTGGAATGCAAATTAATTGAACACCTGAGGGCATGGAGGCAGGAGGAACCTTATTG
This sequence comes from Ictalurus furcatus, assembly GCF_023375685.1. Lineage (NCBI taxonomy): Eukaryota > Metazoa > Chordata > Actinopteri > Siluriformes > Ictaluridae > Ictalurus > Ictalurus furcatus. The sequence continues at coordinate 20,470,639 of NC_071262.1, forward strand.
GCAAATGTTATCTATTAATAACCAGCCTGTCGGGCTCCGCTTTCTGATTGTATTCTTGAAGTTTGCTTTGATAGACAGCGCAGTCTGATATTACGCCACTCTGGTGATGGACACATTGACACTTCAGCATATTGCGACATTTCCCAGGCCTTCTGCATAGAAGAGCATTCTGACAGGTTTGGTGCTTGGACCCCAAAGCTGTTTCAATTCACTTCTAGTGGTTTAATATAGGCATCCTTCCAGCTATATGGAATCACCGTTGTATTAAAGCTCTGTTGCTTCTTAGCTTTTATACGATATGTAAAGATGGACTTTGTTTCATCGTGGCACACAATGTGAGACTGAAGCAGTTTAGTTAAGTAGGCAAGGTTAACTTGTCCAATAATAACATATTCATGACCATATCATGATCATGACAAAGGTAATACTAAACAAGGCAAGTACCAGAACATATTCAATTCAATTCAATTTTATTTGTATAGTGCTTTTAACAATGGACACTGTCTCAAAGCAGCTTTACAGAAATATATAAACACAGGATACAGATTTTAAGTGTGCGAATCTATCCCTATTGAGTGAGCCGGTGGTTACGGTGGCAAGGAAAAACTCCCTAAGATGATATGAGGAAGAAACCTTGAGAGGAACCAGACTCAGAAGGGAACCCGTCCTCATCTGGGTAATAACGTATAGTGTCAAAGTAAAAGAAAGTTCATTATGGTTTTTACATGACGTCTGTTTGTTGAATTGGTCCACTGTTCACCAAAGAACATACTATAACACACAAGGGAACTACTTCATAAATTAGGAACCTTAGTTTTTGCATGAACTTTTAATGAAGTTCTAATGTTTATGATTTTTCAGTTTCAACAAACACAGTTCAAACTCTTAATCTATGTGAAGTCTTTCCAACTCTTGAAGTTCTGAGACTTGTTTTTCTGGGCTGATTATTTCTATTTTTTGACCCTTGCTGTTTTTTTTTTAAAAACTACTCTTTGGATTTGTCTACTTTGTATTTTTCTGGCTATTCCTGTCTTTGACCATTGCTCATTTGAACCCTGATTTTGGATTGTGTTTGGATTATGTTTTGGTTATGTTATGTACAATGTCCCTTCCATGGTGTATTCCCACCTAGTCTTCTGGGGATAGGTTCCTGATCCATCGCCAGCCTTGGATCAAGAGCTTACTGAAGGTGATAAAATTTATGAACAATTCAGCAGTTTTGTGGCCTGTAGGAAGTCTGTTTGTGCATGTCCCAATACCACAGTACTGTCTGCCAGAAGGCAGGAATGTGAAAAGACTGTAGTTCATTTTCTGAGTCTTTGATCATCCTCCATGTCCTTTTCAGGCAGTGTCTGGTGTAAATGTCCTGGACTGAGGGAAGCTTATGTCCAGTGATGACCTAGACAGTTCATACTATTCACATCAAGAGCAATGCAGTTCACAAACCAGCAGGCATACTACCAGTCAAGATCCTCTCAGTAGTGTGTTTCCACTTGCTTTCAGCAAAATGATCATTCAGAAACTTTGCCTGAACAAGTTTTGAAATGTAATTAAATAGAAGCATTACATATGTAAAGACTTTAATAAGCAGAGGCGATGGAAAAATTATCTGTAAATCTAACACTTCTATCTATTAACGGAGGATTTCACAATCTTCAGTGTTTCTCATTTTAAAAAGTCAAAGTGCTGCATTTCCAGAAGAAACCTCTTGCAACATCTTATGTGCATAGACAGCTCATTTCACTGATAGAAACAGAACAGTGGAAGCTGCAGTTTTGCTCTTTTGGTTTCTCTTTATTGTTAGAGGACATACAGATAATTTATTGTCTCATTCTTCATTTATTAGCTGTGTATCTCAAGGACCACTTTTTACCTTTTTGTAACTGGAATGCAAATTAATTGAACACCTGAGGGCATGGAGGCAGGAGGAACCTTACTGGCAAATGTTATCTATTAATAACCAGCCTGTCGGGCTCCGCTTTCTGATTGTATTCTTGCAGTTTTCTTTGATAGACTGTGCAGACTGTTGCACCATTCTGGTGATGGGCACCTTGGCACTTCAGCATATTTCACAGGCCTAGTAGAACATTCTGACAGGTTTGGTGCTTGGACCCCAAAAATGTCCCAATTTGCTTCTAGTCCCTAAATTCAGGCATCCTTGCATGAAATCACCTTGATGAAATCACCATTGTGAACGTTTGTGTGTAGAATGCTGCCTCATATGATCCCATATTGTGAAGGCATATCTTATATCATAGTACATCTTATAATCCTGTTCCTCAGCTTCGGTGAGGAGTCTTCAAATTGCAGACAAAGATATGTTATTTTTTATAAGATCTGTTTTGTTCTATTATAGAATATCTGGTATAGTTAAAGAACATTTGGTATCTTGATAATGTTGTGACATTGTTGGTATCTTGGGAAGGTTGTGCCATATTGCCTATGAAGCCCCTCTCAATCTGTTTCCTCATATGTATCTTTGTAGTGACCTTAATACTGCCTTAGACAGTCTATAGCAACGGACATCCAGGAATTCCAGGTTACTGCCACTCGACCTGCATTTCTTTTCAACACAATTACTCAAGCTTTTGTGTCTCTGTGCAGCATTCGTATGGCCGTGCCTGTGAAGAAACTCCAGGATGCAAAATTGTACCTTGGTTCCAAGAAATCCAACGCTTTGTTTTTCTAAAACTGTGTAAGGAACCAGATCCTTATCAATAGATGTTGCAATAGATTTAGTTATCTTTTTTTTTTTGCCCTATCAGAGTTGGGTGCCGACCTTAACACAAGTTCCTTTTCAAGCATTCTCTGGCTAGGCACAACAGGTTTTCCTGATAACACTAGCTCGGTGGAAATGCCTGATGTGATTTGTCACATTGGTTGTGTTGGCAAAGTATTTCGTCTTGGTGTAGCAGGTCTTTACAAATCGCAAAAAGTCTTGTCAAGCTCTTTAAATTATTTGTACCATCAACCTCAGAAGACCCCAACGTTTTCCCAAATGTCAGCTTTTAAAAAAAGAAGGTGCTAGTTTGACTTCTTGCTGTAAAAGTTCCTTACTACTTGCCTTCTCCTACGACATCCGTCTTCTCTCACATTAAACATGGCTACCCTAAGCTGTGTAGCTGTATGTCGATGCGGCGACACAGCTTCCAAAAGTGACCAATTAAAAAAAAGAAAAAAACTTTGTTTTGAACTGTGTTTTGAATAATCCATTCTTAACTTTCTTTCATCAATGCAGAATCTTTCAATAAAGCATAGCATTTCATTGTATAAACGGTTATTTCCAACCTACCTAGTTCTGGCTCTGATATTCAGATACTCTTAAAGGCCTTAATTTACTGGATCAGGATCTGGATTAGGATTTGAGCTAAAGTACAAAGCAACTGGGGCATACACCAAATGTTTTTAATGACCCATTAACCTTTCAGGATCTACTGGTGGATCCAGATTAATATTCATCATCTTTCCTGTTTACAAATGTGCCACCATCTTTAGTTTAGCCGTAGCATTTCAGAGTGTTGACCCCTTGCTATGGTGGTACAGAGACACTTGGAAACTACACTTTACTGCTTTCTCAGCTAAAGCAGCGATCAAATCAAACGCTAATAAAATTCACCCAGAGGAAAAGGTGATTCATTTAAGGCAAAAGGTTGATGTTTTCTTACTGCTGTATGGCAGGACACAACAGCCATTTCATCCAACAACACACTCTGATATTTATGGAAAAATTCTGTTGTTTTTCTTTCTTTCTGCCTGCTAGGATTTTCTTGTTAGCAATGTGTTTAGTCATGGTAGCTAGTGAATAATTCATAATTTAGAAAAGTTACCGAATTATATGTTTTATATTCCGAGAATTTAAGGCAATAATATATTACTACGCCGCCAGTCATTTTGAGAAATGACACTTTCACGCATCAAATCAGGTTTTATCAATATGGCATAGAATTTGGACACACATGTGTTGGACTGTGTGTATTACCATACTGCCTTGCAAGAATATGTCAGTTTTAATACAGTTTGTGGATTACATATCCAACATTCCAATGACTACATAATGCAATAAAGCGTGACGCTAACTACATTACCGGTAACAAATAGCCGGAGGTTGTATCTGCTAGGAATCTCTGTAGCTCATTTATGCACTGAATATTGACTTCATGCTTTATTATGAAACATTGTGTTTTTGGTAGATTTACAATTATTTATCCTCACCAATGGAATATTAGTTATACTTTTTTTCAGCATTAACTCCATTTCCAATTACAGTCGGAGTGTTTGTCGAGGCAAGGAATGAGAATATTATATGCATATTCAAATACAGGTGTCAGGGATCAAGATCTAATGAATTTATATTCATCATATGGCGTGTCAAGCACCGAGCCAGATGACACACAGACATCATTTGCAGATAATAATAGCGACAGCGAGAAGCGATCTGCATGGTTACACATGCAAAGAAAACAATCGTGATTTCCACCCCTTATTAAATTAGCTGAATGAATGATCAGGGTGTTTGCATATCAATATAAGCTAATGATCTTTTTAGCATAACGATTAGCTCAAGCTCATCAAGAAGTCTTTTTAAATTGTGTGTGTTTGTGTCACAGATGAGTTTTTTTGTTTCCCCAAAAAGATATTTAGTCAGAGTTAATAGATTTAAATAACAGAATGAGATTATAACGTATTGGATGCTGTTTTGGGAGAAAACAGTCATTTTTTCTGTCACACATTCACCATAACATTATCTTATTTGCTCGTGTTCAACCTCACATACTGTACAGCAAAAAGAAAAAAAAAACCTGTATGGGTATGGAGCTGGTGAGAGTGATTTAACAGAGTAAGACATTTTGTAATACCAGTTCAGTTTGGTTTAATGTCTCTCATCCGTCTAAAAGCACATTATGAATTTTGAAGTGAGCATTATGAATGAAAAATCGATGAGCTTGTTCCTGTCTAATCTAAATTATACATGCTAAATTAATCTTGTTTCCTTCAATCTCGTGGTTTTGTTCCTGCTCGTCCACTTCTTCTCAACTGGGGAAGGACTTTATTATCTGCACGAAATGAACCTGTCAACAGAATTGTCTCATGTAACTAAAAAAATGGCCAAGGAATATATGGAGCCAGAAAACCAAACAAACAAGCCATTAGGATTAAATATTCAACACTTATTTTACTTCTTTAATGTGTGGTGTTATTCATTTGTGTGTTCAGCATGTATAATGCATATCTTATAAGGGTTTTGTGCTTCAGCTACATTACATTTACATTTCATTATTTTAAAGATGTTTTTATTCAAAGTGACTTACAACTGAGTCACAATCCAATCCAGTTGCGTTGTTACAGTTTTATGCTAATGACCAGGAGGTTGTGAGTTTATATCCTTGATACAGAGATGCTGTTCAGGCTCATGATCAAGGTCATTTACCTTGATCACTAGCCTAAACAGCGTCTCTGCATCAAGGACATATACTCACAACCTCCTGGTCATTAGCATAAAACCGTACCCACTAGTGATGTGTCGTTATTGAGTGAGTCAACTCTTTGAGTCTGTGTTTTTCATATGAGAGTGACTACCAAATATGAGCTGTTTCTGATAAGCATTATCAGATATTATGAGATATCTGATATCCAATTGTCTCTTTAATGAGATAATGAATATAACACAGGGTCCCAGAAGGTGATTTAATAAATTGCATGGCAATATAATGGATTTATTATAATATCTTTTCCCTCCAAATGGTAGAAAGGGCGTGACCAAAGGGGGGTTGCTTGAGAAGGTTCAGTATGTTCATCATTAGCTGTGCAATCCAGTAGATGAACTCGCAATTATATGTGGACTTGTTTTCTCCTGAGCGTCCATGAGCTTGGACTTTTTTTCTCCTGAGGGTCTGTGAGCTTGCATTTGGTTAGCAGAAAGATTAAAAGATTTTCCTTTACACACTGATTTTTAATTGTTCTTGCTGTTGCTTGTGTTATCGAACAAAAGAGTGGCAGGGTTTAATTTGGGCTTTTGACTGAAGCTTTCAGACAAAATTATTGAACAAAAAGGTACACAACAAAACACAGAACCCCTAACTGGAGCATTGGGAATATAAAGTAGCTCACTGTGAAAGGTTTTTTTTTTTTTTGGTCCCAGAGAATTTACAAGTTTGAAAAGATTGTCACATTCTGCAGTGAAAGAAATGCCTCTATACACCAAAATGTACAGTGCCTTGCAGAAATGGACATAATTTGGATTATATGTGATGAATTTTATATATATATATATATATATATATATATATATATATATATATATATACATACACATATATACACACACATATATATACACACATTATAACATACAATATATACAGGTGCATCTTAAAAAAATGTCAATATTGTGGAAAAGTTCATTTTAAAAAATGTTTTCCCGTAATTTAATTCAAAAAGTGGAACTTTCATATATTCTAGATTCATTACATGTATTATTATGTAAGGTTGTCCCTAATTTCTCCATCTGGGGATTAATAACGTATTATCTTATCTTATTATAAATTCTTTATTCTAATATTTTGAGATACTGGATTTCCATGAGCCGTAAGCCGTAATAATCAAGATTGATACAAAAAAAAGGCTTGAAATATTTAACTTTATGTGTAATGAATTTAGAATATATGAAAGTTCCACTTTTTGATTAGGGTATTCATGACCTCCTTCTTTCCCCTTTATCCTTTAACCTGACCCTGACCCAAGACATCATAACCAAAATGTGAAAATTTAAAATGTAACAGAATATGCAGTGCTTGTGTGGTGATTAATGTAAAATAAAGGTAGTTTAACCTATTTGTGGAAAACTGTAAATACAGTAAACCTAATCGATTCCAAGCTCAGGGTCGAACCTAGGACTGAGAAGGTTGTCACTATATTGCTTTGAAAAATACTGACATGTTGTATAGCTGTACATGTAGAGGCAGGTCTATCCACTGGGTTTTCAGTTTTTCTCTAAACTATACTATGCCTTCTCTAAGAAATCTAAACTGCCTTCTCTGAGAAGGACCCATGTAATGTCAAATTAGTCCAAAACAAGGAAGACTCGAAGCAGCTTTCTGAATGAAACAGACAAACATTGCCTAGGCAGCCTTGTGCCAAAGGTAATCCCAAAGGTACCCAGAGGTAGTGACATTTCAAAGCGCCCATGATAATAGTGTTTTACCATTGCACTGGGAGAACATGCAAAATTTCACACAGACACAAACCCAAGTTCAGGATCAAGCCAGGGAGCTATGAGGCAGCAGTGCAACCCTTTGTGCCACCGTATTGCCATGTTCTAGTTTAGCATGATGTTAATGTTATGTTTTAGAACAGTAAACTCTATAGACCTGTAGTCCTACATTATCACAACCCTTCAAATAAATGCTTTTACCTTTAATTGTAACTTTTAGATTAGGACCTCAGAGAATGCCATCTTTCAGATACACTCTGCTAGTTTCTCTTTCTGCCAGTGTCTGAGGTTCTTGTTAACCCCATGAATTGGACTGAGTCACCATTTCTGATTCCCCTTTACTTAAACACTTATTTGTGAGTGACACATTCTGCGTGGGATGGTTGCCAGGTCCCTCAACTCTCCCCTGGCTTAATTGCTCGACTGGCTCACCTCGGGCATCACTTCCCATTATGTGAGCTTGGACCTCGAGAGCACGGAAGACAAGATAATTGCAGTTGAACAGCTCTGAGGGCACAGGATGACAGACACAGTGAAAGGGCCATTTGCATCTATATAGAGTCCCGGAGTTGAAGAGACCGTGCACTTGAGCACTGAATGCAACACTAAGGCTTTCTGTTAGCATATAGGACATAAGCGACGATCTCCTGTAATTCCATTGATGCTTATTGATGTCACCTGGTAATGGAATGGATTTATATGAGTGCGTGGCTGAGTGCTTTGGAAAGGTGTGAAGGTAATGACTAGTACCAGCGCACTCCAGTGTGAAGAGATCATCTGAAACAGCTCGGTTGACAGGGCTTCCCTGATAGACCATGTTTTTATTCTCCGCCAACTACAGAAGTTAAAAGTAAGTTCTTTCGTAGCCTAGTTCAAATGAAAATGGTCACTATGTTTAAGTTTACAGACTACAAAAATTAACATTTGCACCAAGGGACATAGCTTCATTGTAGCCTTAGGCTATGACTTGAAACTTAGACTGACTCCCAAGTAGGTGCAACATCCTACTCATGAGTAAAAAGAGAATTTACACCTTTAGATGCATAAATTTATTTTTTTGGTTTTGTTCATTCATCTACCGTTAAAATATGATTAGCTTGAAGTGAATGTATTGGATTGAAGGGATGTTAACCGCAGCGAATGTTAACCATTTTCCCTTTGTCTCGACATAACTTGATGCAGTGGACGCAGTATTTCCTTTTTATGTTCGATCATGATTCTGATTGGCTGGCGATGGTGAAATACGTCACTCTGTGCAACAAAATTTTGATCTACACTCAGGTTAGGTGCTAGTTATGATGTCCCTTAAGTGTTTGTGGTGCAACTGAAATTCGAAACTGCTTTAAGTAACGTATGGTTTGTGATCAACTTATGCTCAAATTATGATCAAGCTTACATTTAACTGGTGCACTTAGCTGCTTGTTTTTACACGTTTTGAACCTGGCAACTATCATCTGTCCAATACTGCTGAGATTTGAGTTGGGGCCAATGTCTTATAGAGTAAAGTGCCATTGATAGGTTACAATCAAGCTGACCTCTGATGCATAAAAGTGCAATGAGTCATAGGCAAAGTTCTAGTGTAATATTACAGCAAGTAATATTATTATAATGATTGAAGCCTTTATTAGTGCTACACGGTTCTGTTGCATGTAGACTGAACATAGGGGCAGTTTTCAATCATGCCAAGTTTAGTATATTTAGAACTGAAACAATGAAATTTTTTTGCGATTCAATTCCACCTCACAGACCAGTGGAGAAAATGAGCAATTACAGCCTCGAACGGTGTCATTAAAGCAGCTCATCTAGATTTCAGTGACCCATTAAAATGAATGCTTAAACTTTCAGCTGGACGAACTAAACTATGGTAATTTTACATTCCCTCGCCCACAGAAAAAGAAAAACGGTTGGAATAAGAGAACATTTCAGTGTAATTGCATTCGGAAAGTAATATAATATGTGATGATTTTATGGGTTACATCGAACCTCGGTTGTCCAAATGGAGAAACGGTGAGCTGCAGTTTTCCAGTTGTTCCAGAGGGAGCCTCGACCTCAGAGCTCCATCGGGTCATTTTTTTCAACTAATAGGTCCGTTCTATGGGAACGGCAGTGGGATTTGAAACTAATTGCAAGAATAAGGCCTGGATAAAGTGCATTTCAGTGAAAGTCGAGGCATTTACAGGCATCCTCATCTTCTTTTCAGTCTTTTCAGCTGTGTGCTACTGAAATCGACCACTAAGGTGATGAATTCACCATAGGAAGTACAGGAATCTAAAAGAGTTGCTTTGTTGTCCTTTCAGGTGCTACAATTCAACTAGCATGAAAATAATAAGGAAATGGATTTTTCAGCCTAATCATGAGGGGTGCACAACTGCACAGCTGATGTTCCCTAGAAGTGGAAAGTCAGACTTTTTGAGCTCGACTTTAAAGCCTTGGCTGACCTTATTAGTGAGGAATAGGCCTCTAAATGTGGCCCATCTGGAGCGCTACTCCTTCTTCTGGAGCACAAATGAGAAGCGGACCTCACGTTGCTAAGTTGTACCACAACATCTGCAATTATTCCAATTCTTTTGCCCTAATTAAATTGAGTCATGCCTGAGAGCTAATGAATATAGCAACAATGGCGGGGAAATCAGCTGCAGCGTGCAGGCGTGCCCATGCCACATAATCCGCTCTAATTGAGGGGACAGATTGATGCTGGCGTTTCGAGTGTCAATTAAAGCTTCATTCCTTCCCCCCAACCAGTGGCTGGAGCCTTGTGTGGCAACTCAATCGGTCACATAAATTTACATTTAATGCCAGGTTGTCATGTCGCTCGTCGCTTTTGTTCTTGCGGCTCGGAACGGCAACGAACAGATTGAACTTTCGAGATTTAATGAAGCGTCTTTTGAGTGCATAGCATTTATGTCAGAACCTACACATCACCCTTTGCTCTGGGTAGCATCAGTATCTTGAAAAACTTGTTAAGGCAAATGTTTTTGCCAGTATGCATTTTCCCTAATGCACAGCAGATCAATATATTCCAGTCCCATAGGAGATTAGATTTGCTCCTACACTTATTGATCTTGTTGCTCTGAAGAAAGTTTAGCTTTTCAGAACACTTCTTGATGAATGCCCTTTCTTTCTGCCGATACATTTCTTACCTAAACATGTTTTTTGATGGCTTATCCTGCTACTTTTTTTTTTATTTCACCAAAGGAATGGTTTTAATTGCGAACACTCACAGCCCTCCGGGGAAAATGATAGCAGTGGCACAGATCGTGATGTCTGGGCTTTCTGCCGTTTGGAGGAGTTGATTAATGAATCTTAGTGAAACAGCGTCTAGCGTAAATGCCAGCTTACAAATTATTAGGGACAATTAAACTGATGAAGCAAGTCTGCAGTGTCAGTCAGCAACTGAGGAGTGGAGGAGTTTTATTGGCATGAAACACGTGTACACTCAGATTTACTCAGGTGGAAGAGATCTTATTACTCTGTTATATATAAAATCCACTCTGTATACAGCTGACCCAAAGTTCATCCATAGTTGGATGAACTGTCCAGAGGACAAAGTGTTTTTGATATGTAATTGTATATAAGTTAGGGATGTCAATTTACACAAATTCCCATGATCGATCGTCATTTAAATTAATGATCAATTCATTGATTTATCGTTAACCTTGATACCTCAAGATGCGTCTACTGCAGAACATCCAAAGAACAGTAAAGAAACCATTTGTTCTAAAAGTGTAAACTTGGTGCCTACTGGTTACTGTATGCTTTAAATTTGTGATGTTTAACCATGATAATATCCAATGAGTGTGGATTACTGTACTCTTAAGATCAGTATAATAAATACATTTATTTTTTATAGATTTAATCCTGGACTAATTTGAAGCCAACTGAGCCTGGCTCATTTACTGGAGACCTAATCTCTTTTGCAACCAAAAAAGAAGAAGAAGAAGAACTGCATTTATGCTAGAATTATTTTAATGTTTCTTCCTCTGTGTGTTTGGAGATCCTGAGAGCTAGTGAGCTTTTGTTTTCAAATGCGGGCCTCAGGTGGAGTCAAGAAGAGTGAAGGAGCTTTCGGTTAGAATTTCCTGCAATAGAAAGGCAGATGTGGGACAAAAACAAAGATGAGAAGAGGAAAGGGAAAAGAAAGTAGGCTTATGTAATTGTCCCATTTTCTTATTTTAGCCGTACTGTAGCATCAACAACAAAAGCCTTTTAACAGCGCTGCAATAGGACGGAACAACACACAGAGACTGTGTGTGTGTGTGTGCGTGTGTGTGTGTGTGTGCATGTGCCTGAGAGAAAAAGCAAGTACATTGCCTTGGTGTTGTTTGTTTTTATCTTCTGGAGATTACATTAAGGCATTGGACATGTTTCCAGTATGAGGTAGTTATTATTAGAATGGTGATCTCTCTTTCTCTCTCTCTCTCTCTCTCTCTCTCTCTCTCTCTCCAACTGTTGAGCCATTTTCCCATAAACACACCCATTCCAGCTCTATTCCCATTATTTCTCAGCGGAGCTTGACGGTGTCTTGAGGCCAAGACCATTTGAGGCCATTTTACTTCAAGTCTGCAAACAATTCCTTCTAATCTTATTTCACCTTGTTAATCAAAACATTGCATCATTGCCATAGTTATTCTCTGGAGTGTGTAATCAGTTATATAAATGATAATGCAGTTTAATTTTAAGTTCAGTAATGAATTCTGATATGCTTGGAGCCATAACAACATCATCAGCAATATGAGGAATAAAATCCTAGGGGGGCGTGGGCTTGCTGTAATAGGAAAGTAATCAACGACATTATTTTTCGTATAACACAACTCGGAAAGTAGTTCCGGCTGTAACATGAACATTAGGTTTAAATTAATGCTCTCTGGATCTGCTCATGATTCAAAACATACAAGCTGAACTGTGAAGCATGGTGGAGGTAGTGTCATGGCTTGGGGCTTGCATGGCTAGTTCTGGCACAGGCTCACTAATATATATCGATGATGTAACTCATGATGGTAGCAGCAGAATGAATTCAGAAGTTCATGGGAGCATTTTGTTTGCCAATTTACAGAAAAATGCTTCCAAATTCATCGGAACTTTATTATGCAGCAAAACAATGATCCAAAACACACTGCTGACTCAATAAAGGACTTTATCAGCTGGAAAGGTGGAAGATTTTAGACAGGCCAAGTCAATGACCAGACCTTAACCCAGTTGAACATGCATTTCACCTTCTGAACAGGCGACTGAAAGGAGAAACCCTCCGAAACAAACAAAATGTCAACGAGTTGCAGGCTTGATGCAGTTATTGTAAGCAAGGGATATGTAACCAAATATTAAGTGCTGTTTACTTTAATTTACTACAAGACTTATTTGTTTATACTTTTGCTCACCTAAAAATTGGGTGGTCTGATAGTAAAGGTTCTATGTTTTATGTTGTTTACCACATCTAGATATAAATACCAGGAAATTAATGCTGAAATCTTAAACTCTCATATCATATCTATCTTTTGATCTCAAATCCGAATATTTTTGGTATATAACACAAACAAATTAATTGGTCTTGCCGTTTTGGAGGGGACTGTAACTATAAGCCATTAAAATACACGATGTGCCATTCATTATTAAATGAAACATTGTAATTATTCGCAAATCGCTGTGGTATAAGTGAAATAACACACTTCAGACATTGTGGTTATATGAAAATAATTCACTTCTTTGGCGGTAGCGGCACCCCGCCTGCACATCATGCCATACCGAGCCCCCCCTGCTCCGCACCCCCCCCCCAACACATACCCCACCCCCGATGTGCATTTTTTCCTGTAACAGCATGGTCTGTTGTATGTTATTCCTTACTTAATCGACACCTATTGGCCAATTGGAATAAAAATGACCAGTGCTGTGGTATAAAAACCTATAAACAGAATAGAAAACAAATCACAACTTACATTTCTCAACACAGCAGGAGATTTGTCTTTTAGAAAAATAAGCACGCTCTTTGTCATAGCGATACAGAGCAGAACGGAGTTTGACTAAACCTCATGAGAATTTGCTGATAATTCCAATATCAGTACAATGGTGTTGAAAAAAATGTGCATCCTTTAATTGGTGTGAAATCTGTCATCATGCCTCAGCCTGTGCCCAGGATTATAAACTCACAGCACCGCAGCGGTGGACACACACTTTCCACACTCAACATCACCAATTAAATTTAATGTCAAACCCCAAAAAGCGTTGTTTTTTTTTTTCTTTCAATTTCCTGCATCGAATTAGGCATTTAAACACAGCTACGGTATCGGTAAGTGACGTTTGATCAGTTCTCTGTCTCTAACAGATGAACAGAAGGTCCAATTAGACGGAGAACATGTCTAGATATTCTCCTGAGGTTTTCCACAGCAGCCAAAATGTCAAGCAGCAAGAGGAAGTGTGTGAGGAAGAGGAAGACGCTGCCCTGCTTCATGTCAAACTCCCTGTCATAAACTTTCAAGCTTGAGCACGCAGACGGGATGTGTCTGAACCAAAGACTCGGTTTTGGAGATATTTTGTTGACCTTTTTTTTTTCTTTCGAGAGGACAGTACCGAGTGCCAGATTTGGGCGCAAGGGTTTATGCTGCAGCAGGAAGTTTGCGAAGACTTTAATTCCAACAGTCTGTAAGCATCCCTTAAGTAAGCCAATTAATACAATACAATTAATCATCAGTGTTGAATAATACATTGTTTAGTATATAAGGATGCATGCTGTTATAGGAAAAATATAGGAAAGTTTTGTGGTTTTCAGTATGAATATGTTATAGCCTTAAGGTTATCAATAAGCTAGTGTGCTCCAAAAGAATGGCAGAATTCGCATTTCAAGATATATGCATTCAAAATGCACACTCTGTCTACCACCGATACGGATCAACAATTTTGATGATATCATTCTGCACTTCAGCTTCTCAGTCAATTAGATTTTCAGTTCAATCAAATGCTCTCTAGAATCTGACGTGTTTTAAAAATTATCATTTTTTATTTATTTATGTATGTATTTATTTGTTTGTTTATTTATTTTTACTAACTTTTTTATAATACTTTTTTGTTGCTCCTTTAGTTCAGTACTATTGCTCACTCCGGAGCCGGTGAAGTCACCTCGTCAGCTCGTTTCCCTCAGCCCCCGGCTAGCGGCTAGCCCTGACTAACACGATCCCACAAATCACATCGACTGGAGCCACATCACTCGCCTCGACAGAGTTGCCTCTGGCCACATGATTCGCTTACAGGTTGTGGGCATAAGCAGTTTTTTCCTCAGAATTTCCCCCAAACCACAGAACTTTGAAGACCAAGGTTGCATAGGGTCAAAACCTACACAATAAACATCCAGTGAGGATGGAGCTGTGGACAGAGTGCACTGAAAAGGGTTGCACAAGGTCGCAGTGTGTATGAGAGGTCTTTGTGTGTAGGTGGATTTGAGACAGAGGTTATTGTGTTTATTGTGTGCAGGGAAAAAAAAAAAAAGAAGAGCAGCACTGCAGATGGAGGGTTTTATGATTGGAGTTGGAGAGGTGATGATGTCTATGGGGTCTGATTGTGTGCTGTGTGACTGTAATATTTGCCAGACCACCAAAGCAGTCCAGCCATGAACAGGCTTTTTGGCTTACCTCGAATTCACACCAGGCATATGAGCAATCTAGAGAGCATTTGTTTGATCCACATCACGCGTATTCTGTGCACACTATTTCAGCAACACGCTTCATTACCAGCTAAAACACTCAATTGTAAACGTCACACAAAGCTTTCAAGTGGCGCAGCAGAAAAGCGTTCACGCTATCATCAGGAGAACGTGAGTTTAGCAAGGGAGCATAATTGGCCATGCTCTCTGGGTTTGTGGGATGATATACTCTCTCTTGCCTATCGATCACTGCGAATATCACTAACCAATCATGTGCGTCTATGAGCAGAAGAGGGTAGATAGCACTTTCTTCCGAGTGTGTTATGAAGTTCGAAACGATGCAGTTGGCTGGCTTCACATGTCTCAGAGGAAGCATGTGTTAACCTCCACCGTTCACTGATGGTAGCTGTCATATTGTCATGGATATGCGGGAACTAGTCCGGGACTACGATTCCCAGCAGCCACTGTTATGTCACATGACTGGTTTCACCTGATTCCTGTTTTTGGTTAATCAGCTTGACTATATATATATATATAAGTCATGTTTTTCACTGCACAGTTTGTCTAATGTTGTCTCATTTCTTTGTTCCTGTTTTTCTCTGCCTAAATTCCATAGTTCATGTTTTATGTGTTTTGTTCAATTAAATCTGCACATGCATCCAACTCGCGTCCCGTATCGTGACACATATAATATGGGAAGATGAACAAATGAATTAATTATCTAGGTCCCTTGTATGTACAGAATATCTAGGGCAGTGTTTGTCAAAACCGCAGTATTACAAAGCAGTCCATACAGGATTTGATTTTGCGGCTTTTTTTCAAAATATGCGGGGGATTTCTTGTGCTTTTTTTTTACTTGAATTGGCGAAATTGCAATTGCATTAGTGATGTTTGTTGGTAAATGAGACCTTTTATCTGTACTCATGTTCGATGCATGTGAATCAAATAGGGCTTTGACAGAATACGTGTTGTGATGATGTCACATGACGCATCTTGGCCCAAATCTGTGGAAAATCTGCAAATCTGTGGTCATTTTGAAAAATTGCAAGCTACTCCATATGCGTGCTTGATTTTTCATTCATTTCTGTGATCGCAAAATCCTGGAGGGACTGAGAAAGGGTATTTAAAAGAAAAGGAAAACTACCTTTTTAAAGGGGGAAAAAACACCCTAATGTTTTTTTTCCCCTCTGAATTAATTTCATGTAATCAGAACTACTAATATGATTAAATGGATTTATGGATTTAATAAGTCACAAAGTAAGAATCATTGAACGCTGGAGCTGGCTTTATAATTGAGCACATTTTGTTGCTGTAAGATAGAACATAATCTCAAATGAAATGTTGTGCTGTGACGAATGAAGGCAAAATAGACTAAAGGGATCATTGAAACACTGTACCGTAGCCCAAAAAAGTTTGAGAACCGCTGTTCTATTGTTTAACCAGTCTGAATCTGTTTTTCTCTGAAACACATAGTCTGTATTGTAAGAGTATTGATAATACATGCTTCAGATTTATTTCTTTAATATCATCATTTTTTGGCACCAGTATCGTCATTAAATTTCATTCATTTATCACTTAATAGCAATCAATTCTCATAACAGATTTAATAGCTCTGGTCCTGGATACGTTGCTGATTTTTGCTCACATGCATGCACACACACACACACACGCACACACACACGCACATTCCTGTTTCAGGTTTAGCAAATTTGTTGGAACGCAAAAAAGCAAAAACTATGCAAGACTGAACATTCAGGAGGAGTGTTAGCTTCCTCTGCAGTAGATTTGTGTGTGTGTGTGTGTGTGTGTGTGTGTGTGGTCATATAAGTGTCTTTTCAGGCAGCAGAATTTGAAAGGTGTGTGTGTGTGTGTGTGTGTGAGAGAGACCTTTCCGGTGCAGCTACTCTGCTGCTCCTTTGACAGCTCTCTGCAAACACTCTCACTCCCCCTTCTCTCATCTTTCCTTCCACTCCTCCTTCTGTCCTTCTGTTGCTATTCTATCAGTCGGGGTGAGTCTAGGGCACTTGGCTGTAAAGCATAAAACATGGCCTTGGTATGAAGGAGCCAGGAACCTGCAGCGATTCTCATTTTCTACACAGCATTCTCATTTTCTCATGCATAAGCTAAGTTATAATTGATGTGCGTGCGTGGCTTAACTATTAGCCACTTTTTACTGATCATACATATAAAGAAGCTCTTATGAACATTTAGCCTTCATCTAAACACAAAACCTGCTCACGTTCACTACGCGAAAGGAAAAAAAAAAGAGAGAGAGATATTTTAGTTATCAAAGATATTGTTTGACAATGACTAATAAAACAGTGGAGGCTACAAGTGCTAAGAAGATGCACTCATAAACACGCACACTCACACTCACACACACACACACACACCTTATACTCTGAATGCAAGCATTAGTTTAAATTCACTGATATGGTGGCAGGCCAAAAAGATTTATTAAAAGCATGAACATTTGAGTAATTATTAGTGACATTAGGCTACATTTTGCTAACAGGACACGGGCTGAATGGTGATGCATGGTGGCCCATTAGGAGGTAGTTTATAACACTGCAATGCGTTAGCGTCGTTAGCAAATAACTGGCTATCGCAAACATTACATGGAGCATAACGTTAGCTGGTTTCACGGGAACAACGCCAGCTGCCTCAAACAAACATAATATAGGGCCTCTGTTTCAGGATAAGGATTAGAAGTTTTACAGTTTTACAGTTTTTACAGAAGTTTTATATGATGTTAATATGACTTGAAACTCACTCAACTGGAATTCTTTGAAGAGATCGGGTGTGTGTGTTTCAGGGGCTTCGCCAAATTCAGGTGTTTCCTCGCTTTGTTTGAAATGAACGATAGCATTGGTTCCACACCGGCTTCAGAGCATCATTTATGTTTGCTGTCATCCGCCTCGAATGCGAAGTATTTCCATGTTTGACTCTTACCACCGTTCCTCTCAACGAGTCGGGGCGGAGCTAAACTTGTCGCCATTTTCTGTAGCTTTTCCCATGTGCTTGTAGGCATTCATCTTCTTTTTTTACCACTTGTGGACCGAGTAGAACACTTACGTGTATATGCTGCCCCCAATTGCAACCGCGGTACCTTTATTACGAACGGTACCTATGCTACTGCATAAAAACAAGTACCGTCACGTTTTAAGAATGTTCGTACCGACTTGGTATCGAAGTATCGGTTCTCGTGACATCCCTAGTACCAGCGTTATTGTGTGGAGGTGTGAATTATTTGCCCAGAAGGGGGCACACACTCCTCCCCTTTCCCATCGCCCTGCTGACCAGTCTCGATACTCTACACACAGAAACCCAACAGTGTCCTGACTAATCTTATAACAGACTTATAATTCATTTGATTATACTGATTGAAAATGTCCGAAAAGTCAATTTCCATTCCACCGGAAGAATGAAACATCAGTGTACTGTGAGATAGAGTTAACTAGCTTGTCATATGCTGTTACATTATGTTACCTACTACTTTTTTTAGCTTCAACAATTAGGTTTCCGGGCAACCAAAACACAGGCCTTTGATTGGAGACCGACAGGAAAAAATTGCAAAGGTACAAAGAAGTTTTTCATGTAAAACTTTGTAACCATGAGAAC
This sequence comes from Ictalurus furcatus, assembly GCF_023375685.1. Classification (NCBI taxonomy): domain Eukaryota; kingdom Metazoa; phylum Chordata; class Actinopteri; order Siluriformes; family Ictaluridae; genus Ictalurus; species Ictalurus furcatus. Next base: position 20,489,097 of record NC_071262.1, read on the forward strand.
TGGAGAGTCAGGAGCGGATTCTCCCCGAGGCGCTGGAGCTGAATCTGCTCAGGGAGGTGCACGCCTCGCAGTGATGCTCCAGGAACCGCCGCCAACCATCAAGCCAGTTCTCTCTTCTCACAGTTCAGGGGCATGTTCAGGGGAAACATAGCAGCTGTCTTCATCTCAAAAGGAATTCTGAATATCTGACTGGTTCAAGGGTTTACATAGCAAGTGTCTCCACAGTTAGGAGAAAATGTGCGTCCAGATGTGGAACAAATTCCTGTTAGCATGAACTGCTAAAAACAGCAAAATGGTTCTTTTAGGTAGCTGAGGTTAAGGTGAGTGTCAGGGTTATGCACAGGTTTGTCTATACATACACACATACAGTACATATACAGTGTATACTGTATATACCGGTGCGTCATGTGTCCTAGCAGTGTTATAGTGTGTTATAGCATGTTAGTGGGGGGCAGATCAATGTGCTCTTTTATCCAAGAATTGTGGTCAATATATAGGCAGGGATATCACAAGCATATTCAAATTCACAGTCCAAACAAACAGGCATGGGTCAAAAACAATGAAGAACGTGAACTATAACACTGTGAAAACAATGGGTTATAGTCCAATTATAACAGGCGGAGACAGAATCAAAACCAAAACAAAGGCACATGGCAAAACATAAACAAAAGCACATGGGGAAATAACAAACACACACATGTTGGAAACAATGTGATGCTCTGAGATGGGAAATATGTGACAGTGTGCATGTGTTTTGAGCATACAGTGAGTGTGTGTTTCTCATTTTCATGTGAAATCTTCGAGCCAATGTACAAAGCAGCCAATATTATATATAATATTCAGTATTATACATTGGTATTCTTAATGAGTTTGATTGAAATGTTTTTATTAGCTTTAAGAAGTGGGAGACAGAAACAGCACAGAAGCCATACCCCTATCAATGGGACTGACGTGAAAAAGGCCACTCCTTCACTAGGAGTGACATGAACAGAGGCCACACCCCCTTTACTAGGACAGGCATGAAAAGAGGCCACAACTCCTTCACTGGGGCTGACATGAAAAGAAGTCACACCTCCTTCACTAGGACTGATATGAACAGAGGCCAAGCCCCCTTTACTAGACCTGACATGAAAAGAGGCCATGCCCCCTTCACTAGGACAGGCATGAAAAGAGGTCACACCTCCTCCACTGGGGCTGACATAAAAAAGGCAACACCCCTTCACTGGCAGGCCACATCTCCTTCAATAGGACTGGCATGAAAAGATGCCACGCCTCCTTCACTAGGACTGTCATGAAGAGATGCCACGCCTCCTTCAGTAGGACTGATATGAAAAGATGCCACGCCTCCTTCACTAGGACTGACTTGCACACAGGGACAGAAAGTGAGAGAGACATACACAGTGCCAAATTAGTTTATCGTTTCTAAACAACAGCACACTAATAATTAAAGAGTGCTGTGTGTCCCAAGCCATACATCGATGCTCATATCGTAAATAATGAGAATGATGAGAACCCATAGTGTATAGAAATACTTCCATATTTCTGTGCACATATGGCACCACATTTGTGCTAATACATCTTTTCATGGTCTCAGGACTCTTACTTCATAATCAGCACTGGGTACTCATTTATCAACAGTCTATTACCATTAGCTCACCTTTATAGGCCATTAAAGTCCTGCTTATTGTTCATTTTATTATATTATATATATTTCATAACTAGCATAAATTATTTACTGTGAAATTTTATTAACAAGAATGAGAATTGTAAATCTGGACCCATCAATAAATCTTAAGCGTTTAAAGGGTTAAATGCCAGCATGACTGCTGTGTTTTATTCAGGTGGATGCTGACTATGTTTCTGTGGCCCTGAGATGAAGGTCATTTTATTCAGAAAGCAGCATGTCACAGATTTTTGTCTCTATTTTACCCAAATTTCAAAGCATTCCATTCATCCCTTTTACCGAACACAATCGCATTATGCGAAAAATTTTAAAAACATGGAGGACTCAACTTATGAAGTTTACTCTGTTTGTTTTGAGGTTTCTGTCACAGGAAGATACACACTAGCATACTCAATTGTGTTCCTTTTTTTTCTCTCGCCAGTTACACCTCTTTTCCAAAAAGGTTTCAAAACATTTTCGGCATAAAAGTCAAAAGCACAGTTTGGTTTGAAAACCAAAATGGAGGAAAACTGCAAGTATATGTGCATGGCTTAGGTTAACTACCTCTTGTAGCTAGCTATTATGTTACTATTTAGATGAACACTATGTTAGTAGATTGCTAGTTTCCCATGGTCAAGTGTAGCTAGATAAAGCCAGTTTTAGACCGTGCAATTCTATAACAGACTGTACAGTAACATTCTCTATGTCACATTATACAATAAAGATGAAGATGAATTTGTAGCAGCGCTCACACTCTGAGATTTTAATTAAAAAAAATTCCGACACTGCCAGAAATGTCATCAGCTGTCTTTGGTCACAGTGGTGCCATCCTTAAAACTTTAAAGGGCAGCTAGTCAAGTACATTTTGGTGATATGATGCTTGCTCTTGATGTAAGAAAAGATGACATGTGGATGCTAGGATGTTGTCGAAACTGACCTGTTTCATTATTTGCCTTGCCTCTACCCGTTCCCATGACAAAGCACCAGTCCAATGACCAAAAAAAAAAAAAACTTGAATGATCTTGTCTGTAATTTAAAATTAAATACAACATTTTAAAAAATGTATATTTTATTATTACAAATAACAAACAGTAAATCTATAAATAAAGATCCCTCTGGCCTTCCCTGAGGCAAAGTCAGTGAAGTACATATAATAACAGGGTTTGGATTTCATGTCTTGTGGTTTTACCGCTGAAGTTTGTTCTGCTCTCTTCACACACACGCACACACATCTCTTTATCATGTCATATAGTTGTATTGCGGTCCTGACCTTTCTGGCTGTGTGCACAGTTTCTCTATGTATATATTTCACACAGCCAGTACACAGTAAGCAGTGTTGTGTAATAGGGCAGACACACACACACACACACACAAACACACACTTGCACCATTTCAGGAGCGCCTGTATAGAGCATGGCGTGCCAGTGTCGGTGCTGGCAAGTTGTCGTCCTGGGCAGTTGCCTGTCTCGTCTACGCCAGGAATCATCAATGAGATTCCTTATTGCCTAAAATGTCTCATAAGTTAGATCCTAGATCTTTATAGTACTGTAAAGCATGCATACATTTCAGATTCAGCATGTATCCTGATCGGTACGTAATGTCATTTTTGTGTAATGTTTGTGTAAAACGTCGATGCAGTGTTTTGCATCAAATGAAACCAAATCATGTTTGGATGGTAATGCACTGGGCGGGAGTTTCACCGTGAATTAATATCTCCTTCTGTGCGCATGGCCATCTGCCACTCCGAAACATATTCATCAGTTCAGCCAGGTCAGAGACTGATTGCTTAATTACTATGAGCCAGCTGTTAATTGGTCAGCCGACTGACGAGAGATTAAGAACGCGGTTCTGCTGAGAGAGTGGTCAGGTTTTGGGGAACCCAGTACGGACAACATTGTGGTTTTTATGAACATTGTTTGCCCAAAATACCAGAAATTATCACACATTAATACTGCTTTTAACATTCGGTATATAATCGTCTGAATAGCATGCACTGTGTGTGACAGTGAAGGATGTGGCTCTGGCGTTATTATATGCATACA